>NW_023310794.1:150710-176311 GCF_011077185.1 Oxyura jamaicensis | reverse complement strand
TGTGTTTCCTTTTTGCTAGTTGGTGGAGACATAGCTGTTATTTTGTTCACTTCCATTGGGATTTGACGACATCCATCTTGCCATTTTATTCCTAAAAACTGGATCTCTCATGCAAGTCCTTTGACTTTATTTTGTTTTAGGGCAAAACCAGCCTTCAGAAGGATTTGGATTATTTTCTTCCCTTTCTCGAAAACTTCCTTTGCTGTGTCACCCCACACAATTATGTCATCGATGTACTGCAGGTGTTCAGGAGCTTCCCCCTGCTCCAGCTCAGACTGGATCAGTCCATGGCAAATTGCAGGGCTATGTTTCTGCCCCTGGGGCAGCCGATTCCAAGTATATTGGACTCCCTTCCAAGTAAAAGCAAACTGTGGCCTGCACTCTGCTGCTAGAGAGAAAAATGAGAGAAAAATGCATTATCAATATCAATTGTGGAATATCACTTGGCTGCCTTTGATTCCAGTTCATACTGGAGTTCTAGCATGTCCAGTACTGCAGCACTCAGTGGTGGTGTGACCTCGTTCAGGCCACGATAGTCCACCATTAGTCTCCACTCACCATTAGGCTTTCGCACTGGCCATATGGGACTATTAAAAGCTGAATGAGTCTTGCTAATCACTCCTTGGCTCTCCAGTTTCATGAATTAGCTCATGGGTAGGAACCAGGGAGTCTCGGTCGGTGCGATATTGCCGCCGGTGTACAGTTGTGGTAGCAATTGGCACTTGTTGTTCTTCGACCCTCAGCAGCCCCACAACAAAAGGGTCCTCTGAGAGACCGGGCAAGATAGACAATTGTTCAATGCCCTCTGCCTCAAAGGCAGCTATGCCAAAAGCCCACCGGAACCCTTTTGGGTCCTTGAAATATCCTCTTCTAAGTCTATGCCAAGGATGCACGGAGCATCCGGGCCAGTCACAATATGTTGTTTTTGCCACTCATCAGTGTGTTATCAGCACTCTTCTCATCCAAATCCAAAACATAGCACCCAACCAGCTACTAGGAGGAAAAATAACTGTCCTAACTGAAACCAGGACAACTAATTTTAACCCGAACCGGAACGCTGAGGCGAACGCTAAGCAGGACCACACACAACACATATGGTGCCATGTTCTCCCATAGAAAAGTGCTCCCAACATAAGCCTTTAGGTACACCTGAACTCCCTTGGGAAGCCTTGACGCAACCCCACACGCAACAGCACTCTGCGCCTTCTCTCTTTCCAAAAAACCCTAAATGTAAGCTAATTGGAACAGTAAGCCGAACCCTAAGGAGGACCCTAGACAACATGTACGGCACCACTTTTTCCCATCAAAAAGTGCTCCCAACGGAAGCCTTGGGGTACACCTGAACTCCCTTGGGAAGCCTTTATGCAGCCCCACACGCAACAGGACTCTGCGCCTTCGCTCTTTTCAAACAACCCTAAACATATCCATAACTGGAACGCTGAGCTGAACCCTAAGTACAACCATAGACAACCGATACGGTGTCACTTTCTCCCATCAAAAAGTGCTCCAAAAGGAAGTCTTTGGGTACACCTGAACTCCCTTGGGGAGGCCCACACGCAAAAGGACTCTGCGCCTTCGCTCTTTCCATACAACCCTAAACGGTATCCATAACTGGAACACTGAGACTAACCGTACGTGGGACCCTAGACAACACGTACAGCGCCATCTTCTCCCATCAAAAAGTGCTCGCAACAGAAGCCTTTGGGTACAACTGAACTCCCTTCGGAAGCCTTTACGCAACCCCACACGCAACAGGACTCTGCACCTTCGCTCTTTTCAAACAACTGTGAAATGTGTTCAATTGATTTGTGTCAGTATGAAACAATGCTAGGGCCGCATGATGAAATGCAGCTTTCTATCTAAGAAAAACAGAGTGGTTAGTGTACATAGTTCTTGTATCATGCAAAGGAACGGTCCAGCAATTTGTGTAAATAGAGGGTTTGATGGGCGAACATTGAGACTCCAGTCTGGGAGATAAGAGGACCAAGGAGTTTTTTTAGGAAACTGCTGACTTTTGCATGGGACGCTGCCCAAGCCTCTGATGTCTGGCAAAGGGATCCACCAAATAAGGAGAAAGGGGGAGTTGAAGGATGACCGAAAGACAAAGCTTGGGAGGAAGACTACGAGCCTTCAGCACAAGAGACCCCCAGAGACTGATACGCATGCGTCCAGAGAGGGTTTGGATTCTGGGAACTAATTATAATAACCCTGTCTTTTCTAGGAATAGTGATGAATATGTATTAGTCTAGAAGTATAAAAATCAGCCACCTGATGTAATAGGTGTGTGTCTTGGTGGAGCAGAGACTCCCAGAGCACCCAGTGCTGTTTGCTTGCCTCTATTTACTTAATAAATTACAAACTTTAATTAAAATCCTATTTGGGACTCAGTCATTTATCATAATTGGGGGCTCGTCTCAGATGGTCTTGGTTCCTGAATTCTGACTTGATCTAGGAGGGGCGCCCAACCACTCGGTGGCTCCTGTTTGAGTCAGGTCAGGACTAACACCATCCTGAACCTGAATAAAGGCAAGCCAAGAATTTGATTCTTTATGAACTCCCTTGCCGGCTGCAGCATTGTATTTTGCCTGTAATTCTACGCGCGAAGATCTGAACGAAGACGACGGAGTCGTGAGTATTAAGCGTATACCGTTTGGTTGGGTGGGATTCGGTTGCCTGTGTGTGTAAGAGTGTGACTGAGACGGAACCTGATTCCGAAGAGAGTGTGGAGGTCTTCTAACTGCGGTTCCAATCTCCCGCGAGGGACTTGGCCGGTGAAGGACCGAAGCGATTCCTATAGGATTCATGGGTGGGTGATAGTTTAAGAACCCCCTGCAAGACACTCTTACTGGGTAACCAAGGGCTGTAGGAATTGCCACAGTAAAATTCCTAGATGGGTCAGATAAAATCGAAGACCTGAAATCAGAAAAAAGGGAGAAAATTACCAGACATACCACCAGAAAGTCCGTTAGGGACAATGATTAAAAATTTGAACGAAAGTAACCCCAGAAAAGGAAAAAGTAAACTAAAAATGATCCAGTATTGTATGGTAGAATGGCCAAAGAAACCTCTAAGACCAAATGTATTTTGGCCTGTTTTTGGATCCTTTGAAGACTGGATTTGCCAGGCCTTAAATATACATGTTAATTCAAAAAAAACTTTTAGTCAGGAGGAAAGTGATTATGCAGAGTTATAGATCAGGGCTTCACGTCCTATTCCAGCCTCAATATTTACACTAAGAGCAGATGAGAAGTCTGAAGAAGAAGAACATGAAAAAGATGATGAATGGGAGCCATTAGATAACTTATCAGCCCCACCACCTCCATATCTTAACAATCCACCCCTGGTGGCAGCTCCCCCTCCGGTGGCCGTGGAATCTCCATTAGTACCACCGTTGCCCCTGCCTCCACCACCACCAACACTGGAATTAGACCGACCCCCAGCGGCATGTACGAGGAGTAAAACTGCTGCATCTGAGGGAGCTTCTCTATATCCCTTACGAGAAGTACCCCTCGGAGGCAATCAGGGAGGCATCGGGTTTGTGGCAGTCCCATTAAATACCACAGATGTAAGAAACTTTAAGAGAGAAATGGGGACTTTATTAGACGACCCCCTCAGAGTAGCTGAAAAACTGGACCAATTCCTAGGTCCCAATACTTATACCTGGGAAGAACTACAGTCCATTTTAGGGATCTTATTTACGGCCGAAGAAAGGGGAATGATCAGGAAAGCAGGAATGAGGATTTGGGAAAGACAGAATCAGGCAGGACACCCGGGAGACCAGAAATGGCCAAATGTGGATCCCCACTGGGATCATCAACAACCACAAGGAAGGCAGAATATGAGAGATTTGAGAACATTAATCATACAGGGAATAAGAGAAGCAGTTCCCCGAGGAAAGAATATCCATAAAGCATTTAATGAACAACAAGGGAAAGATGAATCTCCAACAGAATGGTTGGAGAGATTAAAAAAAAGCTTACAAATGTATTCTGGAATAGATCCAAATACAGTGGCCGGAACCGCACTCCTTAGAACACAATTTGTAGCTAAATCATGGGGGGACATAAGAAGGAAGTTAGAAAAACTGGAAGACTAGCCAGAAAGAGGATTAGAAGAATTACTTAGGGAAGCACAGAAAGTGTATGTCAGGAGAGATGAGGAGAAACAAAAAGCAAAAGCCAAGATCTTTGTAGCAGCTGTAAGAGAAAGTCAGAAAGATAAGACCTTGTCCAGAGAAAGAAGGGAAAAAGGAGTAGACAAAACACACAGAGGACAGGCTTATCAAGAGAAAAGCACAATTCCCATCTGTTACTACTGTAACAAGAAAGGGCATGTTCAGAAGAACTGTCGTAAGCGGGAACAAGATGAGAAAATATTCAAAGAAGAATAGGGGTGTCAGGGGCTATATTTTCTGGGGACTTCAACATCAACAGAGCCCTTGATAAAACTATTAATTGGTCCCCATAAAGAAGTTTTATTCTTAGTGGACACAGGGGCTGAAAAATCCACTATTCAAAATCTTCCAAGAGGAATAGAAAAAGGGAAAAGTTATGTATCAGTAGTAGGGGCAAAAGGAGAGCCTTTTAAAGTACCTGTCTTAAAAGATATAGAAGTAGAAACAGAAGAGAAATTTTGTTTTAATGATTTACTGTTGCTCCCTGAAGCAGAGTACAATTTATTATGGATTTGATTTTAAAATTAAATTTGAGCATTCATAACAAAGGAGACAAATTGCAGATTAAATTGTACACTTTAACACAAGAAGATGAGGAAGCTATTAACCCTTCAGTATGGTATAAGGAAGGGAAAATTGGAAAAATAGAAATGGCCCCTATAAGTGTTCAAATAATAGATCCACATCGTCCAATCAGAGTCAAACAATACCCTATACCAATGGAGGGTTGAAAAGGATTAAAACCTGTAGTAGACAGACTTCTGGAGGGAGGAACTTTAGAACCATGTATGTCACCTCATAATACACCCATCCTCCCTGTAAAAAAATCAGATGGGTCCTACAGGATGGTACAGGACCTAAGAGCTGTTAATCAGAGAACAATCACTAAATTTCCTGTGGTGGCAAATCCCTATACTTTACTGAGTCATATATCTCCCAGACATACTTGGTATAGTGTAATAGATTTGAAAGATGCTTTTTGGTCCTGCCCTCTGGATGAGGGATCCAGAGATTATTTTGCCTTTGAATGGGAGGATCCCGAAACAGGACGAAAACAACAATTAAGATGGACTGTACTGCCACAGGGATTTACAGAATCACCAAATCTATTTGGACAAACTTTAGAGAAGATCTTACAAGATTTCACATTACCCAAGGAAGTAAAATTATTGCAATATGTGGATGATCTATTAGTGGCAGGAGAAACTGAGGAAGAAATCCGAGAAGCCACTATTAAATTATTAAATTTCCTAGGGGAAAGGGGATTAAAGGTATCTCAATCAAAATTACAATTTGTGGAGCAGGAGGTAAAATACTTAGGGCATTGGCTGAGTGGAGGGAAAAAGAAGCTAGATCCTAACAGGGTATCTGGTATTCTATCTTTAAGACCCCCACAAACTAAAAAAGAAATTCGGCAAATATTAGGATTATTAGGATTTTGTAGACCATGGCTTGAGAACTCTAGTGAGAAAGTCAAATTCCTATATGAAAAATTAACTAATGACTGACTTAAGTGGTTCACAGAAGATGATCAAAAATTCGAGGAAATAAAAATGGCATTAATACAAGCACCTGTATTAAGCCTCCCAGATCTGGAAAAACCTTTCTATCTTTTTGTGAATACATCAAATCAGACAGCCTATGGAGTTCTTACTCAAGATTGTGCAGGGATTAAGAAACCTCTAGGGTATTGTTCTAAGTTACTTGATCCAGTAAGCAGAGGCTGGCCTGCTTGTCTCCAAGCTTTAGTCGTTACAGCATTATTAATAGAGGAAGTTAGAAAGATTACCTTCAGCGCCCCTCTAAAGGTGTATACTCCACACAATGTCAGAAGTGTCTTACAACAGAAAGCAGAAAAATGGTTAACAGATAGCTGAATCCTAAAGTATGAGGCAATATTAATTGATTCCCCTGACTTGGAACTGAGAGTAACCTCTGCTCAGAGTCCAGCACAATTTTTGTCTGGAGAACCATCTGACAAATTACAACATAATTGCTTAGAGGTAATTGAGACCCAGACTAAGGGAAGGCCAGATTTAAGGGACACTGAGTTGCAAAAAGGGGAAGCACTGTTTGTAGATGGTTCCTCCCAAGTAGTGGAAGGAAAAAGAAAATCAGGATATGCAATAATTAATAAGGACCTAGAACCTGTGGAATCAGGGCCTTTAAGTCCATCATGGTCGGCTCAGGCTTGTGAGCTGTATGCCTTATGTAGGGCCCTGGAACTATTAAAGGGAAAAAGTGGGACTATATTTACAGATTCAAAATATGCATATGGGGTGGTCCACACTTTTGGAAAAAATTGGGAAGAAAAAGGTTTAATTAACACTCAAGGAAGGAATCTCATACATCAAGAATTAATAGTAAAAATTTTAAGGGCACTAAGAGATCCGAAGGAGATAGCAGTAGTACATGTGAGAGGACACCAAAAGGGATTAGATTATCGAATCAGGGGAAATAATTTAGTGGATAAAGAAGCCCAAAAAGCGGCCTTGAGGACTCAGGTCGTTAAAATTAATGTAATACAGGAGGAAGAAAAACAAGAAGAAGAAGGGGAAAAAATATTTACTCCTGAAGAACAAATAAAATTGGAGAGAAAAGGGGCTAAGTTAGAACAAGGAAAATGGACACTGCCTGACAGACGAGAGATATTGCCAAAAGCCTACACGAGACAAATATTAGGACAATTACATGCACAGACCCATTGGGGTACAAAAGAATTAAGTGATCATTTCCTTAAACAATTCGGTTGCATCGGGATTTATGAAATAGCGAAGCAAATTACACAAGGTTGTTTAACTTGTCAGAAGATAAATAAAAAAGTGTTTCGACAAGCAGCCACAGGGGGGAGAAAGACAGCTTACAGACCTTTCGAAAAAGTGCAAGTTGACTTCACTGAATTGCCTAAGGTAGGGAGGATAAAATATCTGTTGGTAATAGTGGATCATTTAACACAGCGGGTTGAAGCTTATCCTTTAGCACAAGCTACAGCACAAACAGTGGTAAAGATTTTATTAGAACACTTAATACCTAGATATGGGATAATCCAGTATATTGATTCTGATCAGGGCACACACTTTCCTTCTAAAATAATAAAATTGTTATGTCAATCATTAGGTATTCAGTGGGAATACCACACTCCGTGGCACCCACAAAGCTCGGGGAAAGTAGAAAGAATGAATCAAACAATAAAGCAACAATTGGCTAAATTAATGATCTAGACACAAATGCCCTTGACAAAATGCTTACCATTAGCATTTTTAAACATTAGAACTAAACCACACACTGACTGGATTATCACCATATGAAATGTTATATGACATGCCTTATTCTCAAGGGATGCCTCTAGGGAATAATGTAGTTGAAGATCGTAATATCCAGAAATATATAATCACCACTGGAAGGAGATTAAAAGAACTAAGAGAAATTGGGATGATGGCTCAGACACCACCTTTAGGATTTGCAATCCACCAGTTAAAACCAGGAGATAGGGTTCTAATAAAAACGTGGAAAGGAAAAAGCCTATCTCCTATATGGGAAGGGCCCTTTCTTGTTTTACTTACTACTGAAACAGCTGTGAGAACAGCAGAAAGGGGTTGGACCCACGCATCCAGAGTAAAGGGGCCAATAACTACCGAAGCTTGAAGGGTTAAATCCACTCCTGGGGAACTGGAACTAATATTCTGGTAATGAAGCTATGCATGAATTAAGGACACCAGGTAAAGAGGACAAGCCTAGAAGGACTTGCCGAAGAGATCGGCTCCGGGGCAAACGCGTTCTGCAGCGGAGCAGGGGATCGGGACAGGCAGGGCTATTTTCCCAGCATCGAGGCCACTCGAGGCAGCCGAGGGAGCCACCAGGACCCGGCAGCCCTCGTGAGGGAGGCTGACGAGGCGTAGGCGGAGCCAGCAGCGCCCCCTCCCCGGCCCTTCAAAAGCAGCCCCTGGGGAGCGTGAGCGACCAGGAGCGCGGCGACCAGGATGGGCAAACAGGGCGAGGCGCGGCAGTTTGCGCGGCAGTTTGCGCGGCAATTCGCGCAGGGAGGGCAGAGCGATCCCCCCGCCCCTAAGAACACCTCAACTGACGGCTTTCGACCACTAGCTAGGCCGCTATGGTCCTCGCTAGGCAGAGAGCTCGCGCTAGAAAGTCTGTAGGCACCCAGACAGAGTGCCCGCTCAGAAATGCGGCAGTGCAGGTCTCTGGGTGCAGGGAGTGCCAGAGCCTGCTGCTGCCATCCGAGGGAGGGGGAGATACTGTGTGCGTGAGGTGTGAGCAGGTGGACGACCTGGTCTGCCTGGTGGCAGAGCTCAAGGAGGAGGTGGAAAGGTTGAGGGCCATCAGGGAGTGCGAGTGGGAGATAGGTTGGTGGAGCAACTCCCTGCAAGGCCTGAAGGAGAGGCGCTGGGGTGAGACTCCCCTAATGGGGGTGGACCCCCTGCCCGGTGTACTGGGTCTGGCTGGGATGTTAACTTTCCCTGCAGCAGCCCATACAGTGCTGCGCTCTGCACTTGTAGCTAGAACAGCAGTGGTATCACACCAGTGTTGTGTCTGCTGCTGAGAAGTGCTGGCACAGCATCAGGACTCTCTCTGACCCTCCTAGGGGGTGGGCAAAAAGTGAGAAAGAAACATCAGCAGGGCAGCTGACCTAAACCAACCAAAGGGATATTCCATACCATATGATGTCACACTCAGCAATAAAAGGTGGAAAAAGGAAGAAGAGGGGAGGGGTGGGCTCTTGTTGTGAAGACGTCTGTCCTCCTCCCGAACACCGGCTACGTGCATTGAGGCCCTGCTTCAAGGACATGGTCAAGCATCGCTCATTTGTGGGAAGTAGAGAGTAATTTCTTTCCTCTGCACTTCCACATAGCCTTTCCTTGTTTTGTTTAGTTATTCCCTTTCCCCCTCCCTCTTCCCCTTTCCCTTTTTTTCACTTTAGTTGAATTGTTTAATGAATAATAATATTTCCTTAATAATATATATATATATATATTTTTCCTCTTTAATTAAATCATCCTTATCTCAACCCGTGAGTTGTTCTTTCCTTTACTTCTTCCCCTCCTCATCTGAGGAGGGGGAGTGAGAGAGCGGTTGTGGTGTTCAACTGCCTAGCACGGTAAAACCACCACACCCGGTCGCTGTCGGGCAGAGAGAGGGGACCTAGGAGTTGAGGAGGAGTGGAGACAGGTCCCTGCTCGGCGTTGCAGGAAACTCCCCCCACTGCCTGCCCCACCTTCCCAGGTGCCCTTATGCAACAGGTTTGAGGCCCTGGAGCTAGAGAGAGCGGTGGATGAGGGTGTGGCAGAATAGTTAACCAGGAAGCCCAGGGCGAGGAAGTCTGCTCCACACCTCAAGACTTCTCCCACCAAGAAGGAGAGAAGGGTGATCGTGGTGGGCGACTCCCTTCTCAGAGGAACAGAGGGCCCTATCTGTCGGCCTGACCCCACCCATAGGGAAGTCTGCTGCCTCCCTGGGGCCGGGGTCAGGGATGTTGCCAGAAAGCTTCCCAACCTGGTTCGCCCCTCTGATTACTACCCGCTACTGATAGTCCAGGTTGGCAGTGATACCATTGAGAGAGGGGGCTGGGATGGTTAGTGGACGGAGCGGGAGTACAGGTGGTATTTTCGTCCATTCCTACAGTGGCAGGGAATGGTTCAGAGAGGACACAAAAAGCCCACCTGATAAACACGTGGCTCAGAGGCTGGTGCCAACACAGAAGTTTTGGGTTCTTTGACCACGGGGTGCTCTACTCAGCACCTGGCCTGATGGCCGCAGATGGGTCCCAACTGTCCACAAGGGGAAAATGGATCCTGGCCCAGGAGCTGGCAGGGCTCATTGAGAGGGCTTTAAACTAGGTGAGAAGGGGGGCGGGGATGAAACAAAGCCTGTTGGAGGTGTGCCAGGGGGAACAGTGGCAAGGCTGGGGGAGAAGGCTAAGGCCCAGCTGAAGTGCATCTACACTAATGCACGCAGCATGGGCAACAAGCAGGAGGAGCTGGAAGCCATTGTGCAGCACGCAGGCTATGACTTGGTTGCCATCACGGAAACGTGGTGGGACCACTCTCATGACTGGAGTGCTGCAATGTCTGGCTATAGGCTCTTCAGAAGGGACAGGCATCACGGAAGGGGTGGTGGAGTGGCTCTCTATATTAGAGGGTGTTTTGACGTCGTCGAACTTGAGGCTGGGAATGACAAGGTGGAGTCGCTATGGGTTAGGATCAGCGGAAAGGCCAACAAGGGAAGCATCCTGGTGGGGGTCTGTTATAGACCGCCAAACCAGGATGATGGGACGGATGAGGAGTTCTACAGGCAGCTGGCGGAAGTTGCGAAATCGTCAGCGCTTGTTCTTGTGGGGGACTTTAACTTCCCAGACATATCCTGGAAACACAACACAGCCCAGAGAAAGCAGGCCAGGAGGTTTCTGGAGACCTTGGAAGATAACTTCCTGATGCAGCTGGTTGACGAGCCTACCAGGGGAGGTGCCCCGCTAGACCTTCTGTTCACTAACAGAGAAGGACTGGTGGGAGATGTGCTGGTCGGGGGCTGTCTTGGGCAGAGTGACCACAAAATGGTAGAGTTCTCGATACTTGGCGAAGTCAGGAAGGGGATCAGTAAAACCGCTGTCTTGGACTTCCAGAGGGCTGACTTTGAGCTGTTCAAGACACTGGTTGACAGAGTCCCTTGGGAGGCGGTACTGAAAGACAGAGGAGCCCAGGAGGGCTGGGAGCTCTTCAAGAAAGAAATCTTAATGGCTCAGGAACGGTCTGTCCCCACGTGCCCAAAGACGAGCCGGCATGGAAGAAGACCGGCCTGGCTGAGCAGAGAGCTGTGGCTCGAGCTTAGGAGAAAAAAGAGGGTTTATAATCTTTGGAAAAGAGGGCGGGCCACTCAGGGGGACTACAAGGATGCTGCGAGGTGGTGCAGGGACAAAATCAGAAAGGCCAAAGCTCATCTGGAGCTCAATCTGGCCACTGCTGTTAAGGACAACAAAAAATGTTTTTATAAATACATCAACACAAAAAGGAGGACTAAGGAGAATCTCCACCCTTTACTGGATGTGGGGGGAAACTTAGTAACCAGAGATGAGGAAAAAGCTGAGGTGCTTAGCGCCTTCTTTGCCTCAGTCTTTAACAGCAAAACCAGTTGTTCTCTGGACGCCCAGTACCCTGAGCTGGTGGAAGGGGATGGGGAGCAGAATGTGGCCCCCACAATCGACGAGGAAATGGTTGGCGACCTGCTACAGCATTTGGATGTACGCAAGTCGATGGGGCCGGATGGGATCCACCCAAGGGTACTGAGAGAACTGGCGGAGGAGCTGGCCAAGCTGCTTTCCATCATTTATCGGCAGTCCTGGCTATCGGGGGAGGTCCCACTTGACTGGCGGCTAGCAAACGTGAGGCCCATCTACAAGAAGGGCCGGAGGACTGACCCGGGAAACTATAGGCCTGTTAGTTTAACATCAGTGCCAGGGAAGCTCATGGAGCAGATTATCTTGGGTGTCATCATGCGGCAGTTGCAGGGCAAGCAGGCGATCAGGCCTAGTCAGCATGGGTTTATGAAGGGCAGGTCCTGCTTGACGAACCTGATCTCTTTCTATGACAAGGTGACACGCTTAGTGGATGAGGGAAAGGCTGTGGATGTGGTCTACCTTGACTTCAGTAAGGCATTTGACACCGTCCCCCACAGCATTCTCCTCAGGAAACTGGCTGCTCATGGCTTGGACTGGCATACACTTCGTTGGGTTAAGAGCTGGCTGGGTGGCCGGGCCCAGAGAGTTGTGGTGAATGGAGTCAAATCCAGTTGGAGGCCAGTCACTAGTATAGTCCCCCAGGGCTCGGTACTGGGACCAGTCCTCTTTAACATCTTCATCGATGATCTGGATGAGGGGATCGAGTGCGCCCTCAGCAAGTTTGCAGACGACACCAAGTTACGGGTGTGTGTCAATCTGCTCGAGGGTAGGAAGGCTCTGCAGGAGGATCTGGAGAGGCTGGACTGATGGGCTGAGGCCAATGGTATGAAGTTCAACAAGGCCAAGTGCCGGGTCCTGCACCTGGGGCACAACAACCCCAAACAGCGCTACAGGCTGGGAGATGTGTGGTTAGAAAGCTGCCTGGCAGAGAAGGACCTGGGAGTATTGGTTGACAGTCGGCTGAATATGAGCCAGCAGTGTGCTCAGGTGGCCAAGAAGGCCAGCAGCATCCTGGCTTGCATAAGAAACAGCGTGGCCAGCAGGTCCAGGGAAGTGATTGTCCCCCTGTACTCGGCTCTGGTGAGGCCGCACCTCGAGTACTGCGTTCAGTTTTGGGCCCCTCGCTACAAGAGGGACATGGAGGTGCTCGAGCAAGTCCAGAGAAGGGCTACGAAGCTGGTGAAGGGTCTGGAGAACAAGTCTTACGAGGAGCGGCTGAGGGAGCTGGGACTGTTTAGCCTGGAGAAGAGGAGGCTTAGGGGCGACCTTATTGCACTCTACAGGTACCTGAAAGGAGGCTGTAGTGAGGTGGCAGTTGGTCTATTCTCCCACGTGCCTGGTGACAGGACGAGGGGGAATGGGTTAAAGTTGCGCCAGGGGAGTTTTAGGTTGGATATTAGGAAGAACTTCTTTACTGAACAGGTTGTTAGTCACTGGAATAGGCTGCCCAGGGAAGTGGTGGAGTCACCATCCCTGGAGGTCTTTAAAAGACGTTTAGATGTAAAGCTTAGGGATATGGTTTAGTGGAGGACTTGTTAGTGTTAGGTCAGAGGTTGGACTCAGTGATCTTGGAGGTCTCTTCCAACCTAGACTATTCTGTGATTCTGTGATTCTGTAATATAGAATTTAGAACGATAACCAACCAAACAAGTATTGTCTCTGACTGTGTTCTTCGTGGAGTGACTCACTCCACTTTGTTTCAAACACATACACTTACACAAACACTTTCAACACAAAACACCTGGACATTTACAAATAAGACATACAGTTGTTAACACTCCAGTTAGTATCCCTCCAGCAGCTGCAAACATTACCCAGGTAACCCTGTCACAATTGTGAGAGGCCCACTTACCCTTCTCCTGCTTCTTCTACAGTCATTAGCAGGTCCGTCCTGGCTCCCAAAATGGGATGCAACGGTAACCTCGGATTTGCTCGATTTACTCCCAAGATCGCTAGAAGCCACTTTATCATAGAATCATAGAAAATTCTGAGTTGGAAGGGACACAGAAGGATCATCACGTCCAACTCCTTGCACCGCACAGGTCTACCCAAAAGTTTAGACCATGTATCTTGTTGCACAGTCCAAACATTTCTTAAATTCATACAGGCTTGGTGCAGTGACTACTTCACTGGGGAGCCTGTTCCAGTGCGCAACCACCCTCTCAGTAAAAAAATTCATCCTGATATCTAGTCTGAACTTCCCCTGCCTGAGCTTCACCCTGTTCCCGCGGGTCCTTTATGGAGAATAGGTCACCCGCCTCTCCACTCCCCCTCGCGAGGAAGTTGTAGACCGCGATGAGGTCCCCCCTTAGCCTCCTCTTCTCTAGGCTGAACAGGCCCAGTGACCTCAGCCACTCTTCATATATCATCCTGTCCAGGCCCTTCACTATCTTCATCGCCCTCCTCTGGACACTCTCCAACAGTTGAATGTCCTTTTTGTACTGTGGTGCCCAGAACTGCACACAGTACTCAAGGTGAGGCCGCACCAGCGCAGAGTAGAGGGGGACAATCACTTCACTTGCCCTACTAGCGATGCCATGCTTCATGCACCCCAGGATACGGTTCGCCTTCCTGGCTGCCAGGGCACACTGCTAGCTCATATTCAACTTGCTGTCAACCACGACCCCCAGATCCCTCTCTGTGGGGCTGCACTCTAGCGTCTCGTCGCCCAGTCTGTATGTACGGCCAGGGTTGCCTCGTCCCAGGTGCAGGACCCGGCACTTGCTTTTGTTAAACTTCATGCGGTTGGAGATCGCCCAGTTCTCCAACCTGTCCAGATCTCTCTGCAAGGCCTTTCCACCCTCGTCAGAGTCTACAGCTCCTCCAAGTTTGGTATCGTTGGCAAATTTGCTCAAAACACCCTCCAGCCCTACATCCAAATCGTTTATAAAGACATTGAAGAGGACTGGCCCTAAGATATAGCCTTGAGGGACCCCACTAGAGACCTTCCGCCAGCCTGATGTGGCCCCATTTACCACAGCCCTTTGAGCCCTGCCCGTCAGCCAATTGCTCACCCATCGTATGATGTTTTTGTTAAGCTGTATGCTGGACATTTTGTCCAGTAGGATCCTATAGGAAACCGTGTCGCAAGCCTTGCTGAAGTCCAAAAAGATCACATCAGCTGGTTTCCCTTGGTTGACTAGATGAGTGATCTTATCGTAAAAGGAAATCAAATTTGTTAGGCATGACCTGCCCCTTACGAACCCATGTTGGCTGGGACCAATGACTGCATTGTCCCCTAGGTGCGCTTCAATAGCCTCAAGAATCATCTTCTCCATAATCTGACCAGGCACTGACGTGAGACTGACAGGCCTGTAGTTGCCAGGGTCTTCTTTCTTACCCTTCTTGAAAACTGGCACAACATTGCCAGTTTCCAGTCTACCGGGACCTCTCTAGATTCCCAAGATCATTGAAAAGTAATTGAGAGAGGCCCCGCAATGATGTCAACCAGCTCTTTAAGCACCCTGGGATGAATCTCATCCGGACCCATGGACTTGTATGGACCCAGGTGGAGCAACAAATCCCGCACACGTTCAGGGTCGGTTGGGAGTTTGTTATTCCCACCATCAAGGTCCTCCAGCACAGGGCACCCAGGGTCCCGAAGCCCATCATCAGCATTGAAGACAGAGGCGAAGAAGGCATTAAACATCTCTGCTTTGCCTACGTCATTGTCTGTGAGTTGACCTTCCCCATCAAGCAGCAGACCTATGTTTTCTTCGGTTCTCCTTTTTCTGTTCACATATCTGAAAAAACCTTTTTTATTGTCTCCCACAGACTTGTCCAGCTTCAACTCTAGTTGGGCTTCGGCCACACGAATTTTCTCCCTACAAACACGAACAGCATCCCTGTAGTCCTTCCTCGTCTCCCGACCTTCCTTCCAGCAGCCGTACGCTTCCTTTTTTTGCCTAAGCTCCAGTAGAAGATCCCTGGTCAGCCAGGCCGGCCTGCTGCCCCACCTGCCTGACGTCCGATACTTTGGAATTGCCCGATCTTGTGCTTTTAGGAGGCAGTGCTTAAAGACTGACCAACACTGATGGACACCAATGCCTTCAAATGTAGTTTCCCAGGGGACCTTGCTGACTAGTTCCCTGAGCAGCCTGAAGTCCGCTCTCCCCATATCCAGGGCTGAGGTTTTGGTGGCAGTTTTCCTTCTGTCACCATAAATTCTGAACTCGACCACTTCATGGTCACTGTGACCGAGACGGCCACCAATTGCCACGTCTCCCACAAGACCCTCTCTGTTCTCCAGCAACAGATCTAAGAGGGCACCGTTCCTAGTTGGCTCCCTTAGCACCTGCACCAGGAAGTTATCATCTAGGTGCTTTATGAACTTCCTGGACTTGCTTGTGTCAGCCGTGTGGTGATCCCGGTTGACGTCTGGCAGGTTGAAGTCCCCCATAAGGACAAGGGGAGTTGATCTCGAGTCATCTCTCAGTTCTGCAAAGAATAATGCATTGGCGTTGTCGTCCTGGCCAGGTGGTCTGTAATAGACTCCCACAACGACATCCCCTTTATTTGTTCATCCCTTAATCCTTACCCAGAGGCTCTCAACTCTGACATCGCCAACCTGAAGTTCCACACAGTCCGGCCCATGCTTCACATGCATCCCCACCTCGCCTACCCTGCCTGTCCCTCCTGAAGAGCCTGTAACCATCTATTTCAGCACACCAGCCACAGGACTCAACCCACCAGGTTTCACTTATGCCAATGATGTTGTAGCTGTGGGACTGGGCCAAGACTTCTAGATCAGCCGTTTTATTCCTCATACTGCGTGCATAGTTGTTTATAAGCACTTCAGATAAGCCTCCCTACACGCAGCATCTTGTGGAGCTGACCAAAGGTCCTCACTGGCACACAGTCCCTCTGATTCTAGCGCACCATCCCTTAGGTCGTCACCGGCATGCCTGGTTTTATCCCCTTCCCCCTTCGACTCTAGTTTAAAGCCCTATCTATCAGCCCTGCCACCTCCTCACCAAAAATCCTCACCCCTCTTTGAGAGAGGCGCGTCCCATCTGGTGCCAGCAGGCCTGGTGTCACGTAGACCTTCCTGTGATTGACAAACCCAAGGTTCTGCCGGTTACACCAGTTCCGAAGCCAAGTGTTAATGTGATGAGCCCGCCTGTCAGCATCGAGCCCCCCTATCGGAAGGACAGAGGCAAACACAACCTTTGCCCCTGATCCTTTAAGTAGTCGCTCCAAAGCCCTAAGGTCCCTTTTGATCGCTCTTGGACTTCTCATTGTTACCTCGTCATTACCAGTCTGAAAGAGCAGTAGCGGGTAGTAGTCAGTGGGCCGTACCAGGTGCTTGACTTTCTTAGCAAAGTCTCTCACCCGAGCCCAAGGGAGGCTACAGACTTCCCTGTGGGTTGGGTCTGGTCAGCATATTGGGCCCTCTGTCCCTTTCAGAAGGCAGTCCCCCATGACAATAACCCTTCTTTCTTTTTTGACAGATGATGTAGCAACGCGGGGGGTAGGTTGCCTTGCCTTAGGCACCCTCTCCAACTGGGACGGGCTTTCGTCTTTTGTTCAGATTGTCGTGTTTTAGACCCTTGTACCTGTTATATAGGGGTAGATGGGAAGGAGAGGTGGGCAGGGACAGGGCTTGCCTACCACCTCGAACAGGAACCTGCCTCCATTCCCCGCCTTGGCTTAGGTCCCCTCCTGCTGCCTGGCAGGAAGAGGGAACTTTTGTCTTCTGCATAGCAGGAGACACTTGTACTGTGGCAGGTTCGTGAGTCTGTCTCAGAGAGGGTAGAGTAACCTCCACCAGTCGATTTCCCTCTCTGACTCCCTGATGCTCCTCAGCCTGCTTACCTCCTCCTGAAGCTCTGCTACCTGGCTGAGCAGCTCTTCAATCTGGGTACACCTCCCACAGGCATACCCCTCGCTGCTGCTGTCGGATACTGACAGCAGACTCAGGCACACCCTGCAGCCCAAGACCTGGACGGCTGCATGTTTCCCCGAGCCCTCCGTCTGAGTAGCCACATCAGTGACCGTGGCTGGAGAGGCCGCGAGAGATGCAGAGGCCATGGCTTGCTGCCTGGTTGATACCATGGCCAGGTTCCTCACGAGCAGGTGAGAAGTACCGAAGGGAAGGACCGCAACAAAGGAGCGCTGAGAAGCCCTCCCTGCTCGCCCTGCCTGCGCGAACTGCCGCGCAAACTGCCATGCCCCGCCCTTCTGATGCGCCCCACCCTGTTTGCCTGCCCCGCCCTTCTGACGTGCCCCACCCTGTTTGCCCATCCTGCTCGCCGCGCTCCTGGTCGCTCGCGTTCACTAGGGCTGCTTTTGAACGGCTGGGGAGGTGGCACTGTTGGCTCCACCTACGCCTCGTCAGGGTCCCTCACGAGGGCTGCCGGGTCGTGGCGGCTCCCTCGGCTGCCTCGAGTGTCCTCGATGCCGGGAAAATAGCCCTGCCTGTCCCGATCCCCCCCTCTGCTGCAGAACGCGTTTGCCCCGGAGCCGATCACCTCGGCAAGCAAATTGGTCAGCAAATCCCCCTTGACCGCTCTATCGGTCTGCCTGTAGGGTACCCTCCTCCCTTACGGGGACTATGCTGCACACCAGACATCTCTGCGCGATTTACCAGCTGCCCCGGCCACGCGTACGACTGACAGGCCCTTCCTGTACTGGAAAACATACCATTTATCTGCAGCTTCAGGAGGTCCTTGTCTGCTCCCATGTTGAGCGGCTGGGAGTGGAGTCCCCTCCAAGGAAAATACTCGGGGTGCACCTAGGGGTGTCTGCTCCGCAGTCGATCCTGCAGCTGAGCAGTGTCTCCTGGCTGGCTCGCCAAATGAGTCGCGAAAAACTGACTCCACAATCAGTAAGATTGTAAAGTAGGTATGTTTATTCAGCGCTGGGCAGCACGGGGGGTAGTCCCACCAAAAGTTGTGCGCACAATTCGCTCTCTTGCATTCTCTTTTATCCCCTAAAATATTACATATGCATTAAGTTTTGTAACACATCTATGCATGTTTATTCCCTAGCTCTGCCTAGCCCCACTTCAAATGCTAATTATCTTAGCAGTCCTTCTGCCACTGAGAGGCAGTTGTGAGCGCGGGTCCGCTTCTCTCAGCTTGAGCTTCTTTTGCAGCTAGGGTGCACCTATTTCCGGTGACTTTCTATACGAACCTCTTTCCAGATCCGGTGCGCCTATTTCCAGTGACTTTCTATACAAGCCTCTTTCCAGCTCCGGTGCACCTATTTCCAGCGACTTTTTATACGAGCCTCTTTCCAGCTCTGGTGCGCCTATTTCCAGTGACTTTCCATATGAGCCTCTTTGAGCAGTTTGCTGAGTTTGGCCGAACCTATCTTTATGAGGCAATCAATGTCCCTGTTCCTGTCCTGGTACCTGTTCTCTTAGCCTGTCCCTATTAATTCTTGTCCTGGTTTCAGTTAGGACAGAGTTATGTTTCCTCCTAGTAGCTGGTAGGGTGCTATGTTTTGGATTAGGATGAGAAGAGTGCTGATAACATGCTGATGTTTTAATTGCTGCAGAGCAGTGCTTACACTAAGCCAAGGACTTTTCAGCTTCTCGCTCTGTCCTGCCAGCGGGCAAGCTGGGGGTGCAGCAAGAGCTGGGAGGGGACAGACCCAGGACAGCTGACCCAAACTGGCCAAAGGGGTATTCCATACCATCTGACGTCATGCTTAACAATATATAGGGGTGGCTAGCTTGGGTGGGGGGGGGGGGGGGGCTTTTCGGGGATAGGCTGGGCATCAGTCAGCGGGTGGTGAGCAATTGCATTGTGAATCAATTGCTTTGTACACACTATTATTATTATTACTATTATTATTATTATTATTTTCCTGTCTTAATAAACTGTCTTTATCTTAACCCACAGGCTTCACTTTCCCGTTTCTCTCCCCCATCCCAGAGAGGGAGGGGGGAGGGTGAGCGAACGGTTATGTGGTGTTTAGCTGCCGGCTGGGTTAAACCACAACAATTCCTTTTTTGTTTTTCTCCCTGTTCTGTTAGCCTGTCCTTGTTCCTGTTCTTCAGGTTGTCCCTGTTTGTTTTCTTCATGTCCCTGCTCAGGCGCCATTTGTGGTGTAATGACCACACAGACACCAGGGTTCTTTAAGGATCAGTAACTGCTACTTCTTTATTGATGGCTTAACTTCCTTCTCTCTTACTGAGGGCCTAACTTCATCTCTCTTATCGAGGGCATAACTTCATTATCCATGTTGCATCCCATATTGAGGACAGGCCCCCTTTTTATACCATTCGCCCAAGACGACAAGGCGTCTCCTGAATCACCCCTCTTTGTTCCCTCTAAACTCTTTACATTCCTGATGGCCTCATCTTTAAGAGTCTGATGTTATCACCAACCATGGGGCTTGTCGACCCCCATGGTCACACTCCCACACACGTGGATGCATCCCATCAGGTCCCATGGATTTGTGTGTGTTGACCCCACTCAGATGCTCCCAAACCACTCTCTCATCAGCCAGGGGGGAGCCCTCAGTTTCCCAGACCCTTTCTCCTCCCTGCAGGGTCGAGGAGTCCCGGGGGGGAGACCTTGAAGCAAAGACTGAATCAAAGAAAGCTTTCAGCATCTCCGCCTTCTCGGCATCTCCCGTTCCTAGGACACCCCCCTCATTCAGCAAGGGACCCACATTATCCCTAGTCTTCCTTTTACTGTCCTTATACTTAAAAAACAAACAAAAACAAAACAAAACAAAACAAAACTTCTTATTATCCTTTACCTCTTTTGCAAGCCTCATCTCTAGGTGGGCTTTAGCCTTCCTCGTCGCGTCCCTGCAGGCCCTGACAACACTTCTGTACTCCTCCCAAGAGGTCAGGCCCTTTTTCCACATTTCATAGACCTTCCTCTTCCTTTTGATCTTGTCAATGAGCTCCTTGCTCATCCATGCAGGTTTCCTGCCCCCCTTCCCCGATGTTTCAAAAACATGTTTCAAAATAAAAAATGTAAATGTAAAACATGTTTTACATGTTTCAAAAGCATGTAAAGAATACTGTTAAATTACACTAAGGGATTTTATGGATTGATTCAGCAATGTTAGATTATAACAGCAAGTAACTTGTCTAATCTAGTGTCACCACATTTCAGGAGCTTGGGGTTGTTGGCTTTGTTTGTTTGTTTTAGCACAAGAGTTTAAAGAGGAGCTAGTCTCGAAGTTCTAACCACTGTTGACTTCCTAAACAGCGAGTGAAAGGGGTAATAGCCTACAGAAATGTACACAGGCATATATATAATCATTTTGAGGCAAATACTTTTGAAGTTCAGTATCTGAAGTCTTCTGGCACCTACACGATCTTTGCAGAGTAGAGCATTCTGATCTTTTGCTTTAAAAAGGAAACCTGAGCCTTCTTCTAGTAACCTTCATTTCATTTCAAAGAGTCAATAAATCAAGAGTAATTCCATTTAAAATTTCAATTCACTTAAAGATAGTTTGTATAACATTGAATTATTATTTTTTTAAATGATAGCTCTTGCAATGCTTATGAGTATTCTAGGATGCTGTAACAGCACTAGGGAGGCTAAGTTCTGGTTCTGTGTCTGTTTGGGCTTTGCTAAGTACTGCAGACAGGAAGTACATTGTGCTTGTATCAGATTTTACTTGTGTCTTCTAAATCCTTTTGAAATATTGTTATGGTTTAACCCAGCCAGCAGCTAAGCACCACACAGCCATTCACTCACCCTCCCCCCTCCCTCTCTGGGATAGAGGAAGAGAATTAGAAAGAAATGAAAGCCTGTGGGTTGAGATAGAGACAGTTTATTAGGAGAGGAAAGAAAGGATAATAATAATAATAATAGTACTACTACTAATAATAATGTGTATGAAACAAGTGATGCACAATGCAATTGCTCACCACCCGCTGACTGATGCCCAGCCCATTCCACAGCAGCCACCCCCCCCACCCAAGCTAGCCACCCCTATATATTGTTCAGCATGATGCCAGATGGTATGGAATACCCCTTTGGCCAGTTTGGGTCAGCTGTCCTGGGTCTGTCCCCTCCCAGCTCCTGCTGCACCCCTAGCCTGCCTGCTGGCAGAACAGAGCAAGGAGCTGAAAAGTCCTTGGCTTAGTGTAAGCATTGCTCTGCAACAATTAAAACGTCAGTGTGTTATCAGCATTATTCTCATCCTAAATCCAAAACACAGCACTCTACCAGCTACTAGGAGGAAAATTAACTCTATCCTAGCTGAAACCAGGACAAAACAACTATATTTAATTAATTTGTGGATTTATCTCTTTCAAAACAAACAAACAGAAAAATAACCAAAAAACTCTTCTGTTCCCTTATCTTTGGGTCATTAACATATGATTGTGCTAGCTAAAACCTAGGAATCCTTTATCTTGTTCCCTGTCTCAGGATGGGGAGAAGTGGCCTGTCAATGGAATATTGAATTATAATACTTTATTGCAACTAATGTTTTTGAGAAGGGAAGGGAAATGGGATGAAATAATGTATACTGGTATGTTGTTTACATTGAGGCAGCGTCATGGAGGGAAAAGCATATGGAATCAACTAAGCCCAGGATCAAGGAGGGGTTATTTCAAAATAGTGTACGGAAAGTCCTATATGGTACAGTCTGTAATGTTAACTCAGACCGGCAGTGAGGTATTGACAGATTATATAGTAAGCCTGCAGAAACAGCTTTGGGAAGTTGAGAAGCTGGTCCTAGGAACTAGGGCCTGAGGTCTTGATGGGCCTGTGTGGGGCCAGAGGCATATACGAACTTGGATAGCCACCAAAGTCTTATCACTTTGGTTGGCAGAAAGCCCTGGGAATATGACGATTAGGAACCTTGGGCAGTGAGAAAGTAACAAAGTGCATGTAGGCTGTATTCTGTTGCTAGGAGGTTTCCATGGTATTGTGCTACCTCAGGACGGATATAAGAGAGCAGAGGTAGAGACAATAAAAGCATCTTTTCTTTCATTTGCAGCTTGCATCGGAATCCGTGTGTTCGCCATTTGCCGAGGAGATCGGTTCCGGGGCAGACGCGTTCTGCAGCGGAGCGGGGGATCGGGCCAGGCAGGGCTAATTTTTCCGGCATCGAGCCTACTCGAGGGAGCCGCCAGGACCCGGCAGCCCTCGTGAGGGAGGCTGACGAGGCGTAGGCGGAGCCAGCAGCGCCCCCTCCCCCAGCCGCTCAAAAGCTGCCCCTAGGGAGCGCGAGCGACCAGGACGGGCAAACAGGGCGTGGCGCGTCAGAAGGGCGTGGCGCGGCAGTTCGCGCAGGCAGGGCGAGCAGGCAGGGCGAGCAGGCAGGGCGAGCAGGCAGGGCGAGCAGGCAGGGCGAGCAGGCAGGGCAGAGCGCTCTCCCCCGCCCATACGTAACACCTCCTCAACGACAGCCGTTAGCGAGGCGATAATGGTCTCCACCAGGCACGGTGCGCTCTCCAGGAAGTCGGTACGCACCCAGACCGACTACCCGTTAAAAAGTGCAGCGGTTCAGGCCACCGGATGCAGGGAGTGTCTGAGCCTGTTGCTGCCATCGGCGGGAGGCAGAGAAACTGTGTGTGTGAGGTGTGAGCAGGTGGATGACCTGGTCCGCATGGTGGCGGAGCTCAAGGAGGAGGTGGAGAGGTTGAGGGATATCAGGGAGTGTGAGCGGGAGATAGACTTGTGGAGTAACTCCCTGCAGGGCCTCAAGGAGAGGTACTGGGGTGAGACACCCCAAATGGGGGTGGACCCCCTGCCCTGTCGCCGTCAGGCAGAGGGAGGGGATCTGGGAGTTGAGGAGGAATGAAAAAAGGTCCCTGCTCGACATGGCAGGCGATGCCCTCCCCTTCCGGCCCCACCTTCCCAGGTGCCCTTACGCAACAGGTTTGAGGCCCTGGAGATGGAGAGACCGGTGGGTGAGGAAGAGGTAGCAAGTGTACCCAGGAGGATGACTAGGGCGAGGAGGTCGACTCCACGCCTCAGGACTGCCTCCACCAAGAAAGACAGAAGGGTGATTGTTGTGGGAGACTCTATCCTTAGGGGAACAGAGGGCCCTATTTGTCGGCCTGACCCTACCCGTAGGGAAGTCTGCTGCCTCCCTGGGGCCGGGGTCAGGGATGTTGCCAGGAAGCTACCCAACCTGGTTCGCCCTTCTGACTATTACCCTCTTTTGATAGTCCAGACAGGTAGTGATGACATTGAAGAGAGAAGCCTGAGGGCTATTAAACGAGACTTTAGGGGACTGGGACGGTTAGTGGATGGAGCGGGAGTGCAGGTGGTGTTTACGTCCATCCCTACAGTGGCAGGGAGGGGTACAGAGAGGACACGAAAAGCCCACCTGTTAAACACATGGCTCAGGGGCTGGTGCCAAGACAGAAATCTTGGGTTTTTCGACCATGGGGCACTTTACTCGACACCCGGCCTGATGGCCGCAGGCGGGTCCCTATCTTTTAGGGGAAAACGGATCCTGGGCCAGGAGCTGGCAGGGCTCATTGAGAGGGCTTTAAACTAGGTGAGAAGGGGGATGGGGCTGAAGCAAGGATTGTTGGAGCTGTGCCAGGGGGAACAATAGCAAGGCCAGGGGATAAGGCAATGGCCCAGCTGAAGTGCATCTACACCAATGCACGCAGCATGGGTAACAAACAGGAGGAGCTGGAAGCCATCGTGCAGCAGGCAGGCTACGACTTGGTTGCCATCACGGAGACGTGGTGGGACCATTCTCATGACTGGAGTGCTGCAATGACTGGCTATCAACTCTTCAGAAGGGACAGGCAGCACAGAAGGGGTGGTGGAGTGGCTCTCTATATTAGAGAGTATTTCGATGTTGTAGAATTCGAGGCTGGGCATGGCAAAGTCGAGTCCCTTTGGGTTAGGATTGGCGGGGCCAACAAGGCTAGCGTCCTGGTCGGGGTCTGTTACAGACCGCCGAACCAGGACGAGGAGATGGATGAGGAGTTCTACAGGCAGCTGACAGAAGTTGCGAAATCGTCAGCGCTGGTTCTCGTGGGGGACTTCAACTTCCCTGACATATCCTGGAAGCACAACACAGCCCAGAGAAAGCAGTCTAGGAGGTTTCTGGAGAGCATGGAAGATAGCTTCCTGACACAGCTGGTTAGTAACCCTACCAGGGGTGGTGCCCCGCTGGACCTTCTCTTCACAAACAGAGAAGGACTGGTGGAGGATGTGATTGTCGGGAGCTGCCCTGGGCAGAGTGACCATGAAATGGTGGAGTTCTCTATTCTTGGCAAGGCCAGGAAGGGGACCAGTAAAACCACTGTATTGGACTTTTGGAGGGCTGACTTTGTGCTGCTGAGGACACTGGTAGGTAGAGTCCCTTGGGAGGCGGTTCTGAAGGGCAGAGGAGTCCAGGAAGGCTGGGCGCTCTTCAAGAGGGAAATCTTAATGGCGCAGGAGTGGTCTGTCCCCACGTGCCCAAAGACGAGCTGGCAGGGAAGAAGACCAGCCTGGCTGAACAGAGAATTGTGGCTTGAGCTTAGAAGGAAAAAGAGGGTTTATAATCTTTGGAAAAGTGGGCAGGCCACTAGGGAGGACTATAAGGATATCGCGAGGCTGTGCAGGGACAAAATTAGAAAAGCCAAAGCTCATCTGGAGCTCAATCTGGCTACTGCCGTTAAAGATAACAAAAAATGTTTTTATAAATACATCAACACGAAAAGGAGGACTAAGGAGAATCTCCATCCTTTACTGGATGCAGGGGGAAACTTAGTTACAAGAGATGAGGAAAAGGTGGAGGTGCTTAATGCCTTCTTTGCCTCAGTCTTTAACAGCAAAACCAGTTGTTCTCTGGACGCCCAGTACCCTGAGCTGGTGGAAGGGGATGGGGAGCAGAATGTGGCCCCCACAATCGACGAGGAAATGGTTGGTGACCTGGTATGGCACTTGGATGTGCACAAGTCGATGGGGCCGGATGGGATCCACCCGAGGGTACTGAGAGAACTGGCAGAGGTGCTGGCCAAGCCGCTTTCCATCATTTATTGGCAGTCCTGGCTATCGGGGGAGGTCCCACTTGACTGACGGCTAGCAAACGTGAGGCCCATCTACAAGAAGGGCCGGAGGACTGACCCGGGAAACTACAGGCCTGTCAGTTTGACCTCAGTGCCAGGGAAGCTCATGGAGCAGATTATCTTGAGAGTCATCACGCAGCACTTGCAGGCCAAGCAGGCGATCAGGCCCAGTCAGCATGGGTTTATGAAGGGCAGGTCCTGCTGACGAACCTGATCTCTTTCTATGACAAGGTGACACGCTTAGTGGATGAGGGAAAGGCTGTGGATGTGGTCTACCTTGACTTCAGCAAGGCTTT
>NW_023310794.1:111389-115710 GCF_011077185.1 Oxyura jamaicensis | reverse complement strand
CTCGCTCTGTCCTGCCAGCAGGCAGGCTGGGGGTGCAGCAAGAGCTGGGAGGGGACAGACCCAGGACAGCTGACCCAAACTGGCCAAAGGGGTATTCCATACCATCTGACATCATGCTAAACAATATATAGGGGTGGCTAGCCAGGGTGGGGGGGGGCTGCTCTGGGATAGGCTAGGCATTGGTCAGCGGATGGTGAGGAATTGCATTGTGCATCATTTGTTTTGCATACATTATTAGTAGTAGTATCATTATTATTATTGTTATTATTATTTTACTGTCTTAATAAACTGTCTTTATCTCAACTCACAGGCTTCACTTTCCCGTTTCTCTCCCCCATCCCAGAGAGGGAGGGGGGAGGGTGAGCGAACGGCTGTGTGGTGTTTAGCTGCCAGCCGGGTTAAACCACAACAGTCCTTTTGGCGCCCAACGTGGGGCTTGAAAGGTTGAGATAACGACAGATCTGACCAAAGTGTATTAAGCTAAAATTTGTATAAGTATTAGACCTGCTTAATAGTTGTTAGTCACAATGGTGATTGCTTTAATCTCAAGTCTGCTGTGCCTGTTTTCCAAACTTAGTTTTATAGTAAAAACTATAAAACTGTTGTGCTGTTTATCCTTTCTGGGCCCTGTTTTAAATCGTTATGGTACTGTGCAGTGTAACGATGGCTTATGATATGATGAAATATCTGGTCACGACCAGATATTAGTATAGTATAAAGTACTAACTTGGTATTTGTACTCAGCACTGTCGTTGACTCAGAATCACAGAATCACACAGAATCACAGAATAGTCTAGGTTGGAAGAGACCTCCAAGATCACCGAGTCCAACCTCTGACCTAACGCTAACAAGTCCTCCACTAAACCCTATCCCTAAGCTCTACATCTAAACCTCTTTTAAAGACCTCCAGGGATGGTGACTCAACCACTTCCCTGGGCAGCCTATTCCAGTGACTAACAACCCTTTCAGTAAATAAGTTCTTCCTAATATCCAATCTAAAGACTCTATACTTTGGAAACCATATCTCGGAAACTATTAACAATTACACCTATTGCCTTTTTCATCAGGGAGCCAGTCTGTGGAAGGGACAGGGGAAGATACTTTTTCCTACTTGTTCACTTTCCCTTTCTCCTTCACCACCCTCTTATCCTCTGAGCTAGATACAATAGTTCTCCAAGATGCTGAATATCCTTGGGATGTTCACACTAGCATGGTGTTATTGTTATGTCTCCTGAATGCACTTCAGGTTTTGTGTAAGGTTAAACAACTACTTAGGAATCTCATCCAAAAATCTGTCCCGAGGCAGGATAGTTGTGAGTGGCACGGAGTGTCACTTTCTTGCCACATAGCCAGCACCACCCCTTACCATTTGGGACAGGCCATCTGGTTACAGGATTCTCATGTTGTATCTGGTGTGAATTATGCATATTAGCATTCCCGTGGCTACTATATTCGGTACAGTATGGATTATTCCCTACTTCATGGGTATTTCCACACCCAGGGTCAGTACTATTGCCCCCTGAGTTTCTATCAATGTTGCTTAAAAGCCACCTTTGATAACATGGTATACTGTAGCCAGAATTGTGTGTAGGGAGCTCAACTTCAAAATCTATTCCTTCCCGGGACTGAGTAAGGCCTGTCATTTTTAGAAATCTAGAGAATCCAGACAGTTGCTGCTGGAAATAGCAATCAGGGACAACACCTTCTCAGTCTTTCTAGGCATCTGGGTGCAAATCCAACAATTATTTCGAGATAGAACTCAAGAGATGGTGTGGATTAATTGGAAATGCTGATTTTTCCCTCCATCCTATCACTAATCCATTGAGAATAGGTATTACTAAGATAAATTTAAAATACATAATTTCTCTCTATATATGCACCCCTATAATAATTAGGAAATATTAATTAAGAAAAACAATAAAAATCATAATCTAATAATGATTCTTCTGGTGGGGATTAAATACCCCTCCCCCCGCTTCTTTTTCTCCCACTTCCAGGGAGTGTTCCCTGGAAACACTCCAGTTCTGTGTAATTCAATCCCTTTTACATATTCATTCATAAGGAATTCTTCTAAGGAGAAGTTAAAGGTTTACAATAGATAGTTTCAACAGTTTTAACCTTAAAAGTCTTTGTTAATGCAGTCTCTCAGGTATCAGGGTTAACTGATGCTTTTACCCAGGCATAATGAATCCACCCTTTCTCAGCCGTTCTTCCTGCTGTCTGTCTCAGTACTTGGAACAGTCTGTCCCACTCAGGTTGCAGCTTTGATTCTCTCCATGTTCGCATCAGATCCCAATCTCCTGCTCGGAATGGATGGATCAGGGCTTCCAAGGGTGGGGTTTGAGCTAACAGTCCATGGGTCCTGAGAGATGACAAAGAGGACGACAGCCCGAGTATATAGTTCTTAAGAAAAGCATCTTTTGTCTCAAATTGAGGGAATTCATTCCCTTTGTCCAGGTACAGCAATCCAAATAATATTTCATATGGTGAAACTCCCACATCTTTTATCGGTGCAGTTTGAATTCGGAGAAGTGCCAAAGGTAAACACTTAGTTTGGGGAAGCTGAGTTTCCAGAACTTAGTCAATTGCTTCTTTACTGTCTGATCCGCTCCACCCTTCCAGAAGAGGAAGGATGCCAAGGAGTGTGAAATTTCCACTTAGTTCCTAGAGTCCACATTAGCCCTTGCAATATTTCTGACATAAAGTGATTACCTTGATCAGAGTCAATATTTTCAACAACTCCACGCCTGGGAGTTATTTGTTCTAGAATTACTTCAGTTACTATGTTCACAGGAGCAGATACTGAAGGGAAAGCTTCCACCCAGCCTGACAAATGATCGACCAAGACTAATAAGTATTTAAATCTACCTACTCTATAGAGTTCTGTAAAATCTACCTGTACATTTTGGAAGCGTTGAATTCCTGGTTCTCGCCCCCCTTTGGGCTGACTGCAGATAATTTCCCTATTTACTCCTGCGTACTTGTTCAGCCAGAGTATATCTATTCCTACACATACATATTTCCATAGCACAGTGTCACACATTGCCTGAATTCCCCAATGACCCTCCTGATGCAAAACAGTTAATATTTGCCTCATTAGTACTTTATTCAGTATTTCTCTCCCATCAGGGAGTATCTATTTTCCTTTGGACTTCGTGACTCCTAATTCCTTAAAAACCTCTTTCTCTTAAAACTTTTTACTTCTTTTTAGTTTTGGTTAGGGGTAGCTCAACAATTCCCTGAATCCTCTCTGGATTTATTCTTTGTTCTCCCTCAGACACTAGATGCCCTAAATGCTTGACTTCTCTTTCTACGTTGTGTAGTTTATTTTCCAGTACTTTCAAGCCCTGTTTTCCCAGAAAGTTGAATAGCTTGTTAGCAACTTCCTTCACAGCTGTTTTCTCCTGTCTGACAATAAAAGATCATCCACATATTGTAACAGTAACACCTCCTCGGGAGGTTGGAATTGCTCCAAAATTTGTTCTAGAACTTGCCCAAATAAATTGGTGGCTCTGTAAACCCTTGAGGTAAAACTGTCCATCTGTATTGCTGCTTCTGACCCATTTCAGGGTCTTTCCAGACAGAGGTGAATATATCTTTGCTCCCATGGTCTGAGAACACCCCATTAATAACACTCTTATTCCAGTCTAACAATTTACTGTTTGAATTCCCTGCCTTGGGTGCATACAATAATTGCCCAGTGATCATTCTATCCCTAGTCTAAGCTTGGTGTCCCCCAATAGTGGCACTGTTATCCCAGTCCCTTCTACCCCCATCACTTTTTAGGGTTTCATTAGTTAAATGAATCCCTGATACTTTACAGGCCAGCAATGACCTAGCTGCCCCAGTGTATTGGGTTCACATGGCAAGGTTCTGGTATCAGGGTGTGTGTGTGTGGGGGCTGCAGTGGTAGCCCCTGTGAGAAGAATCCAGTAGTTGCTCCATGTTAGATAAGGGCCATTTTCAGCCAGCTCCAAAGGGCCCCACTGCTGCCCAGAGCCAAGCCATGAGCAATGTAGTCTGTACCTCTGTAAGAGCACATCCAAGAAAAGGAAAAAACAAAACAAAACAAAACAAAACCAAAAACAACAACAACAACACAAAAAAAAAAAAAAAAAAAAAAAAAAAACTGATGCACAACAGCAGCTGGGAGAGTGAGGCATGGGAAACCTCCCTGCAGACACCAAGGTCAGTGCACAGGAAGGGGAGAAGGCTCTCAAGGTGCCAGAGCTGAAGCTCCCCCCCCGCGGCCCACAGAGAGGCCCCTGGTGGGGAAGGCTGAATCCCCCCGCAGCCCATGGTATACCATGTCAGAGCAGAT
>NW_023310794.1:93569-111289 GCF_011077185.1 Oxyura jamaicensis | reverse complement strand
GGGCTCTATAAAATTCATTCACAAAATGAATTTTATAGAGCCCTTGGGCTACCAGTTCCTCAGGATTCATCCTCAAGTACTTTCTCATTCTGACCCCGAGTCTCTCATATGATTTCTATGTTGTGGGTTGTTATTATTGCAGTTAGATAACCAGATATTTCTGCTCTATCAGAATTACTCTCAGTCCGGGGGAGGGGTGTTAGTTCTTTCCCATTCTTGCATAGCTGCCTGCCAAATCATTCCCCCCCTAAACATTCTTCTCCGGTGAATAACATGCTCCAGAATGACCTTCCGCTGGTCCCCCCCCCTGCAGAATACAAATTAGGCCTTAGAAACGAATTTGATTGTTCTGCTAGGCCCTTGATTAAAGACTTCATTTACTTCTTAAAACTCCTAACCTCTCTGCTGGTACAGAGGGAATGGCACCGCCCGGGGTGCCCCTGCATGGCCCTGAGGCCCCACCGGGACCCCCCCGCCTCCGCTCCCGCTGCTTCACTCCCGCTGCTCCGTGCTCCCCGGGCGACTTCTCCAGGGACAGCGTCAGCTGCAGTCCCTGTCTCCCCTCCTGGAGCAGCTGCTGCTGCCTCCGGAGCAATATTAGGATTATAGGGAGCATAACTTGATTGCTCTTCTGAAAAAGGAGTCTTATTGTTTACATATAAATTTAAAGCCTGAATTTTCATCAGACCTGTATTTTGGCCAAAATACTGAAGTTCCTCTTATTGGCTTTTTAGGCCAGACAATTACACAATATCTAACTATTTTTTAATTATTTTTTCCCCTAGTTTTTGGGTTGTTTTTCCAAATCCTTATCATTCTCCCCAAAGGACTATCTTTAGGCACAGTCCCGGGGTCTCCACCCCCACTCTGCTGACTCTTGGAACCCTTAATCCCCATCTCTTCCTGACATGCTGCTGTGGACTTTACCACCCACAGGGTACCACATGCCTTCACCTAGGCTTGGGACAGAGGTGGGGTGTACTGCCGAGCACCTCACCTCACTGTGCTCAGGGTACCGTACACCTAAGGGCCCAAACCCGAGACTCTCTTTCGCTCGTCTGTTTTTGCTTTGTCCCTCTCCGGCTGAGGGGACTTTGTTCGTCCCCTCGCAGAATCATCTAGGTTGGAAGAGACCTCCAAGATCACCTAGTCCAACCTCTGACCTAACACTAACAAGTCCTCCACTAAACCATATCCCTAAGCTCTACATCTAAACATCTTTTTCTTTTAAAGACCTCCAGGGATGGTGACTCAACCACTTCCCTGGGCAGCCTATTCCAGTGACTAACAACCCGTTCAGTAAAGAAGTTCTTCCTAATATCCAACCTAAACCTCCCCTGGCGCAACTTTAGCCCATTCCCACTCGTCCTGTCACCAGGCACATGGGAGAACAGACCAATACCCACCTCGCTACAGCCTCCTTTAAGGTACCTGTAGAGTGTGATAAGGTTGCTCCTGAGCCTCCTTTTCTTCTGGCTGAACAGTCCCAGCTCCCTCAGCCGCTCCTCCTAAGACTTGTTCTCCAGACCCTTCACCAGCTTTGTTGCCCTTCTCTGGACTCGCTCGAGCACCTCCATGTCATTGTTGTAGCGAGGGGCCCAACACTGAACACAGTACTCGAGGTGTGGCCTCACCAGAGCCGAGTATAGGGGGGCAATCACTTCCCTGAAACCTCTCTGGGTAACCTGTTTCAGTGCCTCACCACCCTCAGTGAAAAACTTTCTCCTAATTTCCAACCTAAATCTCCCCTCTTTCAGTTTAAAACCATTCCCCCTTTTCCTATCACTATCAACACACATAAACAGGCATCCCCCCTCCTGTTTATATGCTCCCTTCAAGTACTGGAAGGCTGCAATGAGGTCTCCCCGGAGCCTTCTCTTCTCCAAGCTAAACAAGCCCAGTTCCCTCAACCTTTCTTCATAGGAGAGATGCTTCATCCCTCTGATCATCTTAGTGGCCCTCCTCTGGACCCATTCCAGGAGCTCTACATCCTTCTTGTGCTGGGGCCCCATGCCTGCACGCAGTATTCCAGGTGGGGTCTCACAAGAGCAGAGTAGAGGGGGACAATCACCTCCATCTCCCTTCTGGCCACCCCTTTTTGGATGCAGCCCAGGACATAGTTGACCTTCCAGGCTGCAAGCGCGCACTGCCGGTTCATGTCCAGCTTCTCATCCATCTGGACCCCCAAGTCCTTCTTGGCAGGGCTGCTCTCAAGTTCTTTGCCCAGTCTATATAAATACCTGGGATTGCCCCAGCCCAAGTGCAACGCCTTGCACTTGGCCTTGTTGAACCTCATTAGGTTCTCATGGGCCCACTTCTTCAGCCTGTCCAGGTCCCTCTGGATGGCATCCCTTCCCTCTATTGTATCAACTACACCGCTCAGTTTGGTGTCATCTGAAAACTTGCTGAGGGTGCACACGATTCCGTTGTCTATGTCATTGATAAGGCTGTTGAAGAGCACCAATCCCAAGACAGAACCCTGAGGGACACCACTTTTGACCAGCCTCCACCCAGACATAGAACCATTGACCACAACCCTTTGGCTGCCACCAGACAACCAATTCTTTATCCACCTAACAGTCCATCCTTCAAATCCATACCTCTCCAATTTAGAGAGAAGAATGTGGTGATGGACCATATCAAAGGCTTTGCTCAAGTCCAGGTAGATGATATCCATCGTCCTTCCTTTGTCTACCAATGCTGTCACTCCATCATAGAAGGCCAGCAGATTGGTTAGGCAAGATCTGCCTTTGGTGAAGCCGTGTTGGCTGTCTCGGATCTTTGAGGGAGACAGCAAATTCCCTTCACCCATATCTGTTTTCTTTCTTCCGTGCAAGTAGGTAGGCTATGATACTCACTGTTGGGTTTTGAAAGCTGAGTGGCCTGCCAGACTCCTTTCTTTTGGAAGGAGTGCTGTGGCAACTGCAAATCAGAGCTTCCTCTGAAGGGCAGACAGATTGCCAGTTGTCTTCATATAGAAGGCCAGGAGTAAAACTTGAGGGCCTTCTTGAGGAGTCTGTTGGTAAGACCCAAGTCTGGCATTGGCTCATGGGCCTGTATGAACAGGAGGCTTGGAAGGCAGGCTCTTCTGCGGCATGAGCTTCTCCTTACATCATGAATTTCTACCAGGCTCTCTCTAGGGAGATGGTCGTGTGTGCATTGACTGGACTGTCTGATCTTTGCCTCTAGCTCTTCTAAAGTGAAAAGGAGGCAGTGGTCTTACTGCCTCAGTATCACAGAGATCTTTTAAGAAGCAACATAGGTGATCACTTAGTATGACATTCAGATCCTGGGTGTGAGGCAGGACAAGAAAGCAGTGGGTGTGAATGGGCACAGGAGGTTCTGTTTGAACACTGAGGAATGCTCTTTCCCTGAAGGTGTGACTGAGTCTGGGGACAGTTAACCCAGAGGTGGGGGAGATATACTAAAGGCATCTGGGCAGCTGGTTGCAGGTGGCCCTGCTTGAGCTCCCATCCAGCCTCAACTGTTCCATGATTCTGTGACCTCCAACCACAAGGGCTGTGGATGGTTATTTGGAGTCGTTACCTGAAAAGTAGCTGATTACTAGCACTTGTGTTTGATGCACTTCACTGTGGTTAGGCTCAGGCAGGCTGCTACTTTGTGAGATCTCAGGTGAATGAACTTCTGAGTTTCTAAGCTATGAGATAGAGAGATGAAGCTAGAGACGGGCAGACTTCTAATCTCAAGGGCATTTTGCAAATTAGGATTCATTAGCCCCACAGATGTAGTTTAGCCGTTTAAGCTCATGGCCTTAACTTTCAATTTGTTTTGTAGCTTAGTGATACTTGCTTACTTGTTACAGAGTTGAATTCACAGAGGAGACCTTTACACGTCCGATATCTGTTCTGTATACCAGAAATTTTCAGCCAGTCATCAGGATATCAGCATCTTACTTGATGAGCATTCCTTCTGCATTCTGAAGCTGTTGATGAAATAATAATTTATTACATCTAAGACAAATGTAAATTAGAGAACAGACGTTGTTCCTCAGCAATGAAATTACTCATCTCTCTCCTTGCTAGTAATAACAGTGAAATGTGAGCTGACAACTTGCCACTTGTGTTGGTAGCAAAAATGCCTACAAATGGTCATACGAAGGTTCACTGCTTGATCATTGTTGAGATAAAAGCTCTCTTGGACTAAGATGAAAGGTAGTTTGCTGACAAATTTGGTAAATAAATGAGGTAAATAAAATTGCAAGATGGATGTTGTGCTTTGTGTGGGGAAGTAATAACCTGTGGAAATAGCGGCCTGAAAAACATATGCTGCAGCAACAGTCTGCATGTCAGGTGCTCGTTGGTGACAGTATTTTATTCACAGCAGATATTTCCAGAGGAGACATGAATGAGAGCCCTGATTTAGTAACCCTGTTGATTTTTTTTAATTATTTTTTATTTTTTTAGTGCAGTGGTTATTATTTCTCATTCTTTCTGGTAGTAAAGCAAGGTCAATTTGTTCTCCAGAAAGGCAATTGAAAATCCCAATTCTAGCAAATGAGACTTGGGGTGCTTAAGAGCAGATGTTGTCTGTGGGTGGCAAATACTCTCTTCCTTTCTGCCTTCTTTCCAGTCTAGCTGGATTGTATGAGGTTGAGAACCAGCCCAGCAGTGGTCAGTGCTGTAACTGACCATAGCCTTGCATGCTCTTTCCCTGCCCACGGTGGCACCATTCAGCTTCCTAGTTACAGCACCGAGTTCTTGAGCAAGAAGCGTGTGGGAGCATGTAAATATTGTAGCTGGGGAGTAGAAAGGAGGGGTTAGCGTGTGAGGCAATTAACAGGACATAACACACTGCATCCCAACAAACTGTTGCTAACAAGCTTCATTGAGATGACCTGAAAGTTCTGTGGGGATGTTTTCTGATTACCCACATGCTTTTATCTTTGCTTGTGACCAAGCACAGCTGACAGCTACTCCTACTGCCTGCCTGCCTGTAGTGCTGTTGATGGCATCCAGACAAGGTCTAAGAGCCCTTTCTGTTGGAGGTTTCCTGATCCCAGCTCTGAGACCAGTGGAGATGCAGTTCCAGAACAGCCAACTCAATTTTTTTTCTATAATTTCTTTCAGTGCTGATCTTTGTGCTTAGCTCACGGTTGGATTTCTTGACATTGATATGTGTCGGATGAAGAAAGACTGCATTTGTTGGGTATTGGATTGCAGTTAACTGGTATTGTCATGTTGTGCCAGTCCTCTCCCCTTTGCTGTGGGGTTCTGTGGTGTAGGAATCTGTATGGAAATAGGATTAGATGCGCCTGTATGGCACCACTTAGTCCTGGAAGGATGTGCAACCTTGCATAAAGGCACATGAATAAATTTCTGGAAGTGCCCATTCAAAGCTTCTGGCACAGACAAATTTCTTTACACAAACTCTAGGCGAGCTTTTGTTTCTGCACTGGTAAATTGGTTTTAACTGAATGGGAAAAGGAAGCAATGACAGTATAATCATAGAATAATTCAAGTTACAAGGAATCTCAGGAGGTGATCTAGTCTAGTTTACTGCTCCAAACAGGATCTACTTCATTAGGAATGTATCAACTCCTTGAACTTAATAATATCCTTTTATGATCTTTCTTCTACTTCCAAATTGGGGTTAATCTGCATACTGACATGTATTTGGCAGTACCAGCACCACATGAACAAACTAAATAAGTGAGGGGAAGAATGGATATACAAAGATGGTGACCGAGGCTTGGATGGAAGCCTATTGCAAAAAGTCTAATAATCAGGTGGAAGTCTTACCTGCCTGCTTGTTTAAGCCTTACCCATATGAACTGACAGATGTTTAAAGAATGGACTGTACTTAAATTATTTTGCTTCCATGGAGAACAAGAAAAATGGTGCTAGAATGCAACTGCTAAATTATTGATACAAATCTGAAAAACTTGGTCTATAATCCAGGGACCAATACTGAAGGCAGTAGGTGGCTTGACCTTAAGTTTTGTGGGTTTTTTTTTTTTTTTTTTTTTTTTTGATGCAAGGGAACTGTTACCTTTGTCACCACTTGGCAGCCTTCCATTTAAACTCAAATACAATTTGAAGGTTAATGCTCTAAGTATTTCAAAGATGCATGTTTTAATTATCATTCACGTTGCTTTTTCTTTTCTCTTTCTCTATAGCACAAAGTTTAGAACTCTTCAGGTAACTTGCTAACTATTTGAGTGTTTCCATCACATGATGGAGGAATATAGTTAGTAAAGCTATTTGATGTAGATTTATCTAGAGTTTAAATTACTTAGTGAATTCAGGGAAAGCAGTGTCTTCTGTGGCATAGAAGTCAGTGTGGCATATTTGTTTGTATGTTTTTGTAGAGCCCTCAAGAGGTTGATGCTGTGAATATGTAACTACTTCAACAAGTGAATGTAAGCTGACCAGTATGTATATAGAGATGTAACTAATGGGATGCTTATAAAAGCATGTGTCTTTATATTGAGATAAAATATATAGTTTTTATATAGCTTCTGTTTATATTAACCAAGAACACTTAATGTAGTGATTAACTATTTTACTTTGTCTTACAGCTTGCCTTAAAGAGATCTAATTATGCTGGTCTATTGGAGCGGCACTGCATTCATACAAAAAACGTGGCGTATGTTGTAGACAGTTTATGGTAAGAATATATGGGTGTTAATTTCAGAAACAGTGCAAATATTAATGGATTGTATAAAATAATGGAAGAAAGCTTTGTGTGACAAGCCCTAATAAAACAGGAATAATGAAAACAGGGTGATGCAGATGGACAGTTATTCCTGAAACAATCGTGTGAACTAGCTCAGTTCAGTTAACTAACACACTGCATTGCTATCTTGAAAACAAATGAAAAAGATGTAAAGGGTTTGTGTGAGCATCAAATGCTTATAAACCAAATACAACTGTACTTAGTCCTTAATTACATGTCAGTTTTTCAGAAGGATGTGACAAGGAACAATATAGAACACATTCAGGCTTTTTCCTGCACTTTATAGGAACGAGAGGATAGAAGTTCGTCTTGTTAAATGTCAAGAATATAATGAAGAGACAGTTTGGTGGGCAGATGTTGTTATATCAGCAGGAGGTATGACTTTATGGAAAGGAAGTATATGTTTCAGTATGTTTTCAAAGATATGTTTTTCAAATAAATTTTGCAATCTGTGAAGCATCTGGAGATGTGCACATCTTGAAAACAAACTGCTGATATAATTGTCAGAAAATACGACAAAATGCAGTGGCTGTGGCCATCCTTTTCTCCTCTTGTGTTTAAAGTTTATATCACTAGGAAGTGAATGGCAATGGATGGCCACTTTGGAGAAGTTTAGTATTATCTTGTGTAAAACGGTGTAAATTGTGGAATTTACTATAATTTTAAACTAAAGAGGATAAAATACTTGCTTTTATGTGATTATGTGTAGCCCTAAACCCTACTCTGTTTTTTAGGAATGTGAGTTGGAGGCTAACATACTACCTTTTCTTCCCCATTCCCAAACTTTTTGCTTGCTTTCATGCTTAATTGCAGCGTATCTGGAATCGGATGGCACAGGTAGAAATATGCAACTTCTGTGCATATTTCTGGCAACCAGCCTGTGCCACTGCTTAGAGCTTTTTAAAAGAACCAACAGAGCAACTAACCTTATTGATTCCTTTTAACATCTGATTGCAGCAGTTAATTCAGTTTTATTTTTGTGACTTGCTGCAAATACTACACTGTGTTTCTGTGTTCTGACTTAATGTTCAGTCATTTGTGACAGTAGACCTGAATACTGCCCTGCCTTTGTCTTCTCCCCACTGGTCCACTTTTCCCTGGGCTACTGGTTACTACTCAGAATGGGTCAAAAAGGATGTGTTCATACCTGAAGTATCCTAACAATACTGTTGCAGATTTCAATGAAATCTTCAAGGTTAGAGACTAAAGTGAAGCGTGAATGTATAATTTCTCTTACCAGCTGATACACATAACAGAAAGCTCCATAAATGTCTTTCCAAACTTGTTTCTGCCAAATTCAGTTGCCGGGGCAGGTATAGCTGTCCAATAAGTAGTACTTTTTCCAGTCACATTTGTTATCTTGAATTCAGTTGTCATTACTCTGCTTTAAAAGGTGTCAGTAGTTTTCTGGTCGGATTTTATTTTTGTGCCACTTACCTGTTTGGTTGTTGACACAGAAGCATGTAATGGTGATAATGCAATACATGTGAGACTATTTTGTTTGGAATACTAGAATGAGAAGAGAAACTAAAATTCTTTGTTTTGCTTTTTGTGTAGGTGATGGTACAATGTTGTTGGCAGCCAGTAAGGTCTTTGATAAATTTAAACCCATTATTGGAGGAAATACTGATCCTGAAAGGTAAAAACACATTTGGGAAAGAGATACTAAGTTTAATGTCGGGCATAATATGCATCTGTTTTCATGATGCATGTGGCATGCCTGTGGCATTTGGTAACATATTGGTCTATCTTACTCAATTGTAGAGTGAATCAACTGAATCTGTTGTTTTATTACAAAAGTTTCCACAATAAGTTGTCCCCTCTCATCTGCAAGGATGTTAAGTAGTATTGGATAAGCACTAATGTGTTCAACTGCCACAGCTGTTTTCACATTACTGTTGCAGTACTTGGAGCTAGGTGACTTGTATTACTGACCAGAAGCTTGTGGCTGGAGATGGTAGTATAGAGTAGTGACTGGAAAAGGGACTTTCTTAACAAAATCACCTAAGTGTGGTATCTAAACGTTTGGAAACTTAATTTATTTAAGAAGATGAATCCTATCGTAAATCTGGTAGGGCCTCAACAACTTAAGTTTGTTCTGATTTCATTAGGTAAACCATTCCAGAACTCAGAGGACACCGTCTCCTCAGCCACTTTAGTGGTTTTACCGTGCTAGGCAGCTGAACTCCACCACAACCGCTCTCTCACTCCCCCTCCTCAGATGAGGATGGGAAGAAGTAAAGGAAAGAACAACTCACGGGTTGAGATAAGGATAATTTAATTAAAGGGAAAAATTATTGAGGAAAGACTATAATTAATAAAACAATTTAACTAAAGGGAAAAAAGGGAAAGGGTAAAAGGGAGGTGGAAAGGGAAAAAACAAAACAAAAGAAGTAAAGGCTATGTGGAAATGCAGAAGAAAGAAATTAGTTCCCACAAATGAGCGATGCTTGACCACATCCTTGAAGCAGGGCCTCAACGCACGTAGCCGGTGTTCGGGAGGAGGACAGACGTTTTCGCAACAAGAGCCCACCCCTCCCCTCTTCTTCCTTTTTCCACCTTTTATTGCTGAGTGTGACATCATATAGTATGGAATATCCCTTTGGTTGGTTTAGGTCAGCTGCCCTGGTGATGTTTCTTTCTCACTTTTTTTTGCTTAGGAGGGTTAGAGAGAGTTCTGATGCTGTGCCAGCACTTCTCAGCAGCAGACACAACACTGTTGTGATATCACTGCTGTTCTAGCTACAAGTGCAGAGTGCAGCACTGTATGGGCTGCTGCAGGGAAAGTTAACATCCCAGCCAGACCCAGTACAACCTCCACCCCTTATTCCATAACAGTTGTGTCACTCTCAGGCCCCCCATCCTTTGGCATATTCTCATCACCATTGTTCCTTGTTCTTTAACAGATGGATAAGTAGGTATATCTTTTCTTTCTATAGGTCTTTCTCGGAAAATGTCCATAAGAACTGTTGACGATTTAGTCTTCATCTGCCAAAGTGGTCACTCAGGGCAGGCGGAGTTGGATGTCTGGACGCCAGCAACAGCTTAGCTCAAGTCCTTGTTGCACTTGCCCAGTTCCTTGCAAGGTTACCTGTTGTTGATCCTGCAGCGTCTTCCTACAACATATAACTTAGATTACAGATTCTTTTTCTCCCAAAGTTAGATCTCCTTGAGGCACACACATGGTATCCCCATCCTTCTTCATGGCCCACCAGGTATACCCTGGTTGTTGGGCGAAGACAATACCACGAGTGGGTTTGCCTTTTCCCGAGGCAGGAGCAACCCACACCGCCTTCCCCATCCACTTTCCTACATGCACTACAGGGACTTTAGCTCCCTTCACCATGTGTAGGGGTTTTGTTTTGGCAGGACCAGCATGGCTGTCAGACCCCCTGTTATTAACTAGCCAAGCCGCTTCTGGTAGATTTATGTCCCATTGTTTCCATGTCCCAGCACTCGATGCTCGTAACATAGTCTTTAACAGTCCATTGTACCTCTCAACCTTCCCAGAGGCTTGTAGGTCATAAGGGATGTGATAAACCCACTCAATACCATGCCTCTTGGCCCAGGAGGTGACAAGATTGTTTCGGAAATGACTCCCATTGTCAGACTCACTTATCTCTGGTGTACCATGACACCACAGCATTTGCCTTTCTAGGCCCAAGATAGTGTTTCGGGCCGTGGCATGGTTTACGGGGTATGTTTCCACCCAGTTGTTGCTTCTACCATGGTGAGTATGTACCGTTTGCCTTGGGGGCTTGTGGGATTGGTCCGATATAGTCAATTTACCAGGCCTCACCATATCAAATCCCTAACCACCTCCCCCTATTCCAGGGAGATTTTACCTTCATGGCTCTCTTGATTGCTGCACAGGTCTCACACTCATGGGTAACCTCTGTGATGGCCTCAGTGGTCAGGTCCACCCCTCGATCATGAGCCCATCTGTATGTGGCATCCCTCCCCAGATGTCCTGATGTTTCATGGGCCCATCGAGCTACAAACAGCTCACCCTTACGTCCCCAGTCCAGGTACACCTGAGCCACTTCAATTTTTGAAGCTCAATCCACCTCTTTGTTGTTCTGATGTTCTTCAGTAGCGTGACTCTTGGGCATGTGGGCATCTGTATGATGTACTTTTACATCCAGGTTTTCTACCCGGGCAGCAATATCTTGCCACAGGATAGCAGCCCAGATCGGTTTACCTCTGTGCTGCCAGTTGCTCTGTTTCCATTGTTGCAGCCACCCCCACAGAGCATTTGCCACTATCCATGACTCAGTGTAGAGATACAGTACTGGCCATTTTTCTCTTTTGGCAATCTCTAGGGCTAGTTGTATGGCTTTTACTTCTGCATACTGACTCGACTCGTCTTCCCCTTCCATGGCCTCCACAACTCATTGTGTGGGACTCCACACAGCAGCTTTCCATTTCCGACGGCTCCCTACCACACAGCAGGATCCGTCAGTGAACAACACATACTGCTTTCTGTCTTCTGGCAACTCATTATATGGTGATGCCTCCCTCTTCAGCACGGGTTACCTCTTCTGTCGGCACTCTGAAATCTCTGACTTCCGGCCAGTCCAAGATCTCTTCCAGGATTCCTGGGCGAGTAGGTTTTCCCATTCGAGCCCGCTGTGTAATTAACGCTATCCACTTACTCCACGTAGCGTCAGTCGCATGGTGTGTAGTGGGAATTTTCCCTTTGAACATCCAATGTAACACAGGTAGCCGTGGTGCAAAGAGGAGCTGTGCTTCTGTACCCACAACTTCTGAAGCAGCTCGAATACCCTCATATGCTGTTAGTATCTCTTTTTCAGTTGGGGTGTAATTGGCTTCTGATCCTCGATAGCCCCGGCTCCAGAAACCCAGAGGTCGACCTCGAGTTTCTCCTGGGCTTTTCTGCCAGAGGCTCCAGGTGAGGCCATGCTCCCCAGCTGCAGTGTAAAGTATGGTTTGCACAGCTGGTCCAGTACGGACTGGCCCAAGGGCTACTGCACGAGCTATTTCTTGTTTGATTTGTTCAAAGACCTATTGTTGCTCGGGGCCCCACTTGAAAGAGTTCCTCTTTCGAGTCACTCGATATAGAGGACTCACAAGCTGACTATAGCCTGGAACACGCATTCTCCAGAATCCCACAAGGCCTAGGAAAGCTTGTGTTTCCTTTTTGCTAGTTGGTTATTTTGTTGATCACATCCATCGGAATATGGTGATGTCCATCCTGCCATTTTACCCCCAGGAACTGGATTTCCTGAGCAGGTCCCTTGACCTTACTCTGTTTAATGGCAAAACCAGCTTTCAGGAGAATTTGGATTACTTTTTTCCCTTTCTCAAAAACTTCTTCTGCTGTGTTGCCCCACACAAGGATGTCATCAATGTACTGCAGGTGTTCAGCAGCTCCCCCTTGTTCCAGTGCAGGCACTGCAGCACTCAGCGGTGGCGTGACTTCGTTCAGGCCGCGATAGTCCACTGTTAGCCTCCACTTGCACCTCAGCATCAGGTCTTCTACTGTCTCTGGAGAACTGCCCAACAGAAACTGGAGCAGCATTTTTCTTTGGAGCCCCTCTTCTTGCTTCTGTTGGTCCCATCCCCTCTTCTCAATTAAATATTGCCAGCATACTGGCATGTGATGATGGTGCACTCCGCACCAATTTATGCCACATGGATGTTGTGCACTGGACTTCATCGAGATCTTTAGGTATCTGGGCATTGTCCAAATCACTGTAAATCATCTCCAGCACCGCTAATTCCCTCAGTTGCTGGAGACCTTTATGCACAGTGGCCCACTTGCCTACTTGATATACAATGTCTTCCTTATGGGGATACCTTTCTTTCACAGCTGCCAGGAGTCGCCTCCAGAGGCTGAGAACCTGTGTCCCTCTCCCAATTCCTTTATCAATTACCATTTCTCTAGAGAGGAATCCCAACTGCTTGGCTTCTAATTGGCCTTCTACTTGTTGGCTATTGGCCCCAGTGTCCTAGCATTGAAGCAGCCAGGTGAGGATGTGTTCACCTGGGTGTTGACCATAATCCTTTCGTATTTTTCGCAACTCGCTCAGGGATAGGGATCGAGTGGTTTCTGATTCCTTTATGATTTCCATCTCTTCTTCCTGCTGTTTTTGTGATGGCGCTGCTTTAGAGGTGCCTGCCTCTTCCCCTTCTCCCTCCTTCTTAGGAGAGGCTTCTTCCCTTACTAAACGAGCTGACTTCCATTTCCATTGTTTTGAGTTGACTATGGGGGCGACTGATACCATAGTGGGTTGGTCCTCTGGGTCAGCCACAGCATGTGTTATCTGGTCTTCAGATTCAGAGACTTTCTCCCTCTCTTCAAGGTGCTGGATGATGTTAAACACTGTTTGATAGGAGTAAGCCAGGACCCAGCATTATGCTGCAAGCTGTCGTTCTCCGGCACTGTCAGGGTCAGGGCATACAACTCTCAAACATTCTATCAGGTTTTTAGGATTTTGCACTTGTTCAGGAGTGAAGTTCAAAACTATTGCGGGAGACACCCGTGACAGGTACCTGCCTATATCCTCCCACACACCTTTCCACCCACCACTAGGCTGTTTCAGAACAGGTTGCCGGGTAAGCTTTCTAAACAATTGACTAATCTTAGAGAGAAGAGGAGACCCGTTATGCAGAATTAGAAATAGCAATATATGGGTTACACATGGATATTCAAAATATTCAAAAACTGTTGTAATTAGCCCACTGTGAAAGAAGGAGAAGGTACCATTCCTGATATTATTCATAAACTGACTTCCAGATGAGGAAAGGAAGACAGTGTAATTCTGAATATTCTCTAAAAGACAATATTCAGCCAGACCCAGTACAGTCTGTAAGTCTCTCTCTTTGCTGTTCCCTTCCTTGCATGATAGCTATATCAGGGCTCCCCCTGCACTCTATACAGCTATAGGTAACCATAGAGCTTGCCTCTCACGGCAGGGTGTGAGTGATACCCGGCATCTGGGATAATTTGGCTTGTGCACGAGGACCTTGAATGCTGCCAAGGACTTGATTGGAAACTACTCAAGACTTGAGATCCCCAGGTCAGATCTCTGGTGGTACTGTGGAGGGAAGATCTTATGGTCCACCCTACCATCTAATTGGGGAGGCACTTGTGCACTTGTTCAATTAGCTATACCCTTCACCCTGGCATTTGAAAGAGAAACATCACATGTATGCAGAAGAAGTAAAAGAAGCCTAGGAGTATCATTCGATGAGAAAGTGTACATAGGGGTGCCTAGAGGAGTTCCCGATGAACAGAAAGCCAGGAAACAAATTGCCGCAGGGTTTGAGTCACTGTTCTGGTGGGTAACAGTCAACAAGAATGTGGATTGGATTAATTATATTTATTATAATCAGCAGAGATTCATAAATTACACAAGGGATGCGATAAGAGGAATCGCTGAACAACTAGATGCCACCAGCAAAATGGCTTGGGAAAACAGAATAGCATTAGATATGATGCTCGCGGAGAAAGGAGGTGTGTGTGTGTGACACTGAGCAACCATTGTTGCACTTTTATCCCCAGCAATACTGCCCCGGATGGCACAGTAACTAGAGCATTGCAAGGGCTTACCACCCTTGCCAATGAATTGGCAGAAAAATTTGGAACAGGCTCTTCCATCACCGGATGATTGGAATCCTGGTTAGGTAAATGGAAAGGGATGGTAGTGTCCATATTTACATGCTTGATCGTACTAGCAGGAGTTTTGACAGCCGTTGGTTGTTGCATTATCCCCTGTGTAAAAGGACTAGTACAGTGGTTAACTGAAACTGGGCTATTGAAACAAATGACCATGGAGCCACCACCTTACTCAGATGAGAGGGTGATATTAGAGGGGATGGAAAGCAAAGAAAGTGAAGAAGAAGAAATCTACGAAATTACACCTTAGAGAATGTTTTGCAAAAGTCATCAATTTATAAAGAAGAAAAGGGGGGAATTGTGGGAATAAAATGTTGCTTTTGCACAGAATTACATTGTTTAAAGGTAAGGAATGTGGTATTGAGTTATGCTTGCAGTGATAAGAAAGCTTAGCAGACAACCTTGTAAAATGCAGACAACCAGACTCCTTAGAGCAATTAGGTGAAAATCACGGTGTCAAGTCAAGTCAGATAAGTGAAGAAACATTACCACTCCAAAGAGTAAAAAAGTCAAAAGAAATTTGAAATTTAACAGGCTGGCAACTGAAGACCATGTATTGTCTGTGAAGCATCGAATAGGTAGTGAACCTGGATTACCCAGTCAATGAGGAAACAGGGGAGGGTCCCGGTCGTTGAGAACGTATATAAACTTTACGATGTGACTAGTAGGCACGCTCCTGCTTGTGGGACGCCCACCATTGCAATCGCGAATAAAATTGCTACTTCACTGAGATCCTCGCCTGAGCCTATGTTATAGGCTACAGAGTGTTTCTCACACCTGCACTCCCCTTTTTCTGCTAACAGTTTATAAAATAATAAATCTGGTGGTGCCCTTTGTTTTAGCTCATGTAGACAGGACTTGGTATTAACCAGGCTCTGGAAAGCCTGAGGCAGACCTCAGCTCGCTGCTGAGCGGTCTTGCCTGGTGGTTAAACTGGCCTGTCTGATGAGGAGGACTTAGAAAGTTAGACAGGTCCTTTGGAAAGGAGTAAATACTGCACCTTAGGAGGCTCTGATGAGAACTGGCTACAGAGTGTTTCTTACATCCCCTAGGCTGAGCTTGGTATCCCCCAAAAGTGGCGCTGTTATCCCAGCCCCTTCTACCCCCATCTGAGAGAGGGAGTTAGGAGAATCTTATCAAGTAGAGATAGAGCACTGACAGCATTAAACTAGGATGCTAAACTATGGTGCATAGTGCAAATTAACTAAAGCAAGAAGCCTTGGGCCCCTTACCAAGGTCAGTCTCTTAATAAGAGTGTTAGCCTATCTTAAGAAATGGCAGAAACTGGACCTGTGGATGGACAAGCGCCAAGGAGCAATTGAGTCTACGCAGAGACAAGAGGTCAGCTAGCAATGACGAGGAAGAGTCATCAATCTTCATCCCCACTACCCCGAACGACCATCACGAGGAGACACTGCGCAAGCACAAATGGGAGGAGTTTATGGAAATGAATCCTTGGAACTAATTTTAATATAAAGCAGGGACATGTTATGAATATGTATGAGTGTATTGTGAAACTTCATGCATATGTAACTTTACTGCATATAACCAAGGCAAGTTGCCGTGTCAGGTCCACACAACTTTGGTGGGACTACCCCACGTGCTGCCCAGCGCTGAATTAAAAATACCTACGTTACAAACCTATTGATTGTGGAGTCCATTTTCCGCAAGTCACATCACTTTTAGGGTTTCATTAGTTAATGTAATCCCTGATACTTTACAGGCCAGTAATGACCTAGCTGCCCCAGTGTATTGGGTTTAATGGCAAGGTTCGGGGGGGGGGGGGGGCAGGGTGCAGTGGCAGCCCCCACAAGAAGAAACCAGAAGCCTCCCCGTGGCAGATAGTTTCAGCAGGCCCCAAAGGGGCCCACCAGTACCAAGAGCCAAGCCATGAGTAACAGTCCGTGCCTCTGTGAGAGCACATCAAAGAAAACTCAAATCAGCGGGGCATGCCTTCCTACTGCTGCGGCAGTGGGGCTCCCCAGTAAGTGACAGGATCCCGGACGAGCCCACAAATTGTGAGAAACACTCTGTAGCCAATAACATACACTAAAACGCTTGTAACACTTTTTATATTTCTAAAGCTTGTAATTTCACCAAAGGCTTTGGCCAGGAGCTGGATCCAGCCAGTATCAGCAAGGGGGTATTTCTGCTCTTCCAGTATTACCCCTGGTCCTGGAGGATGAGCTCTTTCCCCTTCTTGTATAGCAGCTCTCCTCCTGATCATTCCCCTTTCTTCCCCTGTAAACAACATACTTAGTACAGACATCATTTGCCCCCAAAGTATAAGTTAGGTCTAATTGTTCAGCTAGCCTGATGGGGTCCTCCATTAAAGACTTCATCTCCTTCTTTAAACCCCTAACACCTCTCTGCTGGTAATGTGAGAAACACTATATAGCCAATAACATAGGCTCAGGCGAGGATCTCAGTGAAGTAGCAATTTTATTCGCAATTGCAATGGTGGGCGTCCCACAAGCAGGAGCGTGCCTACTAGTTCCATAACACAGTTTATATAATTTTTTCTTGACGACCAGGACCCTCCCCTGTTTCCCACAGCGTGGGTAATCCAGGTTCACAACCTATCCGGTGCTTCACAGACTCTTTGAGATGGTAATGTTTCTTACACAGTGATTTCTGCCTAATCATTCTAAGGATTCTGGTGGTCTGCATTTTACAAGGTCGTCTGCTAAGCTTTCTTATCACTGCAAGCATATCTCATTACCACATTCCTTCCCTCTAGACAATGGAACACTGCAAAAACAACGTTTTTATTCCCACATCACTGCAAGCATATTTCAACACCACATTTCTTACCTTTAAACAATGTAAGTCTGTGCAAAACCAACATTTTTGTTCCCACACAGGCAGCATCCCCTGAGAGCGGCGAATGAAGCCACCAGGCTGAGAGGACGCAGCCCCGCACAACAGCCACCCACAGACCCCCTACACACCTCAGTCCCCATCCCACCCCACTACTCCCCAGTGAGATAAATGATTAAGTCCCAAATAGGATTTTTGTGATTTATTAAGCGAATTGAGGCAAGCAAACAGCGCTCGGCGCACCGGGAGTCTCTGCTCTACCAGGACGCACACCTGTTACATCAGGTGGCTGATTTTTATGCTCCTAGACTAATACATATTCATCACTATTCCTAGAAAAGGCGGGGTTATTATAATTAGTTCTTGGAATCCAAACCCTCTCTGGACGCATGCGTAGCAGTCTCTGGTGGTCTTCCTGGGGGTCTCTTGTGCTGAAGGCTCGTAGTCTTCCTCCCAGGCTTTGTCCTTCGGTCGTCCTTCAACTCCCCCTTTCTCCTTATTTGGTGGATCTCTTTGCTGGTTATCAGAGGCTTGCGCAGCGTCCCATGCAAAAGTCTGCAGT
>NW_023310794.1:52175-83569 GCF_011077185.1 Oxyura jamaicensis | reverse complement strand
GAGGTCTCTTCCAACCTAGAAATTCTGTGATTCTGTGATTCTGTGATTCTGTAATACAACTTTCTTCATATGCCTGTAACTACCACTGATATCTGAAAATGATAATGCTATCAGTGATTAGTTGCATTCATAGAGGAGGAGGTAAACAGACCATCAAGGTAATATTTTAAAAAACTGAGTCCTCAGATTGTGAACTCAGCTGACCACAGCTGTTAATTCTGACTATTCAGAGGAAAAGTCCAGACTAATGCTCAGAGAACATGTCACTCATTCAACACATCAGAATCTTACAAGGCAGGTAGATGAATACATTAGTAGTTATATTCTTATTGAATTTCTCATCCCAGATTCCATCCATGTGTGCATACAATTTGCTTGCAATGTATGTATCCTCATCAGTGATTACATAGCTGGAACATATAATTTGCTTCATAAATTCCAAACTAAAGGATGCTTCAGAACAAGAAAAATAAATGTAGTTATTCTTATGAATACAAATTATTAAAAATCTTCACACAAAGCCAATGAGAAAGAGCAAGCTTTATTGTCCACACTTTCACCAGAATGTCTTAATTAAGATAAATTTACTTTTCTACTTTTCTTCTCAGTCTTTGTGCAAAGCCATCTACATCATCCTTGAAGTGGGCTAACATAACTGATTTCAACATTTCAGAAGCAATTTGAATATACTCGAACATGCAGGCACATTTTTTTCTAAGAATGAATTTAGTGTTTGTGAAAAATGACACTGGAATCTGAACTCCACTTTTTAGATAGACAACTGCTGTAGAACAGGCAATGTATTTTTTTTCCCTGTTTTTCCCACCAGCATGCTCCAGTGTTAGGTCCTCTAAAACCCATGCAGAGTACAGAGGATGTTCTTTCCCACAATGTCTCTTTTGTACAGACTTTCAGCAGCACTGAAAGCAGTACCAAGTGTGCTAAATGGTTTTCCCTGTATTCATTCATTCATTCATTTAAGTTACCAAACTCTTCACCTCATACAGTTTACCAAATGTAATGCAGAGGTCATGAAAGATCATGACGTTTTTTTTTAAAAAAAAAAAAGTAATGAAGAGGCTTAGGAAGAGGTACAAAGAGTTTTGATGTAACATTTTTTTTTCTGTGAAGAGAGTGGAATAAATCATTTAGGCTATCCTATCCAAGTAAATTTTGCCAGAAAGTCATCATCTTAATGGCAGATATCTGCATATATATCCTTTTATTAGGAATTGTTAGTTTTCCCTCCTTTTGATTATTATTCCTGTACTAACACCTAAGTATTTCCAGCTCTGCATCCTCTCTATATACAAATTAATCACTGGAATTTTTTAGAAATGTATTAAGAAGGTATGTTCTGTAAATAAATAAATAAATAAATAAATAAATAAAATCATTCATCTGAAAAAGCATAGAACAAATTGCTCCATGAAAAGCATATTTAGTGATGTCTAGTTTCATATGGATTTGGGCCATATGAAATGTTTCTATTCCACTCTTCAGACCACAGTAATCACAGGTATCCACCCTTCCCTTGTTTTCCTCTCTCCTTCCTCCCTATTCAGAACCAGGAACACAACACTGAGCCCCACAAGCCTCAAAGAAAATAATACCAAGTTTACCCTGAGACTGTTTCCTAGAAGGATACCCTTATCTTAGTTGTGTCACCCCAAAACTGCCAATTTTCATGAAGAACTTAAATTGTCTTGGAGTTTTGTACCTCCTGGCATATTTTTCCAAAACTCAACTGAGCCTAACAGACAGATGAGTAGGGTATACAATTGTTTAAATATTTTTTCCTTAGGAAAACAGGCTAGAAATACAGTGGCATGGGTAAGAACAGTCTGTAGGAAGCTGTGATTTGGACACACAGTAAGACAACTAGTTAGATGGAAATTAAAGCTGTAAGAAAATTGTTTATTATTTAGGCATAGAAATTGTTGCTCCAGCAGTCATAAAGTGACAAACTTTACATTTTCAAAACCAAGTTAATATATTACATATTAGCATACCTTCAGTCTTCAGAAAAAAATGAAATTTAGTGCAATGAGACTAAATAGAATAAATAATGGATTAGGATATCAAGAGTAAAAATTCATACCATAACTATGTCTGAACATATATTTATCTATATGTCTTCTATTGCTACAGTATCCAAACTCCTCCAAATATGTAAATATCTCTTTTCCGCCTCAGCTTGTAGGAGACACAGCTTTATTTTTATGCATGTGTGTGAGCGTGTGTGCGCACATACTTGTGTATGTATAATAAGATTTTGGGAAAAGGCAGCTCAGAAGAGCATTTATTTGTGACTGATCATAAGCCTTGTTCGTTATGCTGTGAGAGCAAATTACAAAGTTTTTAAGTCATTTGTCCGCAAAAATTCTGTTGCACCTGCTCTGGAATGCTCTTTATTTCCCAATAATTTTATAGCTGTAGTAGAATTTAGAGGTTGTGGGATATCATGGCACTCTGGTGCTTAAAATTGATTTCATTGAACACGTTGATTACCAGGGCAGATTTTGAAATCAAACTCTAATTTCAGTGTATAACCAGCTGAACACCAGGGCAAAGTTCTCACCGTGACCTGTTGCTAAATACATGGGACTGCTGTTTTTTACAACTGCTGAAGTTTTTATAACATGGAGCTTTGTTCCTGAGTATGAGTTGCAGCAATGAAATATGAAGGTCAGTAATGAAAATATTGTTGTGGTCAGAAGTGAGGCTGATAGAAAGGGACACAATGTACAGCTAGTCATGGAAAGAACATTTTTGTTATCAGCAAACTGAAGAGTTGAAGAGAGTCCCAGTGCTTCACTGACTGAGGCAGATGTTCTGTTGTGAAGGACTTTCCTTTTCCTGAAGGCAAAAGTCCAGTCCTACTCAAGCTTACTGTCATCCAGATGTCAGACAAGTGCTAATTTTGGCTGTCTATTTAAGATTCAGCGTAATCCAGATGCTAGTTCAGTTTCATCTGGATGCTAATCTTGACAGGACAATGAGAATTCAAGATGCTGGAATTCTTCCAACTTCATAAATATATGTTCAGATGGGAAGACTAAATTGAAACTTGAGTCTTCAGGTGTGATGCAGCTTTTAAGGTTGAGAAATCATTATAACTTTCTTAATTAAAAGGACTTCAGATATTTCAGAACATTTTTTTCCAGCTCTGAGAATGACCAGGAAATAATATTTGGTAACCAACAAGATACAAGGCAGCAGAGAGTTGCAGCAGAATGACTACAGACACCTTCTTTATCTGTTGAAAGAAAGAATAGAAAGCACAGAGTATTAAATGGTGCCTGCACTGTGCATAGGCTTATGAAGGATCTGGAAAGTCTTAATTCACAGGTGGCATTACAGAGAATTGATTTTTCTAATTCTTCATGAGAATGGTTAGGTAGTGGGCAATAGTTTGTGGAATCACTTTTACAGAGCGATTAATCTTTGGCACTGTTTGGATTATTGCACGTATTTGACTTTATAATATATTCATCTCAATACAAGATGCTGTTTAGGGATATCTACAGATAATAATAAAGCATAAATAATCTTAGATATTTTCATGCATATAAGAGATTTTATGCAGATCTCTAGTTATACTGTCCAGGCATTTATTTGTGTATTTCAAATGGACTGTTAACAGTGCTTGTTCTGAGGGCAGGGAAGCCAGGCGGCTGGGATCCCTTGCTAGAGATGCAGGCATTGACAAAGCAATTGGAGATGGAGCACGATCTCACAGCCTCTGGAGGCGTCTCCTGTCAGCTGTAAGGGAAAGGTATCCCGTCAAGGAAGAACTTGTATGTCTGCCAGGCAAGGGGACCACTCTGGAGAAGGGAATCCAGTACCTGAAGGAATTAGCCGTACAGGAGTTGATTTATGAGGACCTAGACAATGTACAAGTACCCACAGATCCAGATGAAGTCAAGTGTACATGACCCATGTGGCGGACGTTTGTACAGAGTGCACCATCATCATATGCCAGCTCATTGGCAGTAATGGCTTGGAAAGGACATGAAGAACCCACAGTGGATGAATTGGCTAAACAACTCCGGCATTATGAAGAAAGTCTCTCCTCTTCCCTGCAGACTCGTGTCTCGGCTGTGGAGAAACTTTCTGAAGAGTTCTACCAACTTAAAGAAAAATTATTTTCCTTCCCACCTGTACAAACCAGTCTCATCTATCAGGGTCAAAGCCTCTTTGGTATGGAGGACAATGGCTGAAATATAAATATGGAGAGGCCTGGCAGACTGATTACATCACACTCCCTCAAACCCGCAATGGCAAGCGCCACGTACTTACAGTGGTGGAAGCAACCACCGGATGGCTGGAAACATATCCTGTGCCCCATGCCACCGCCTGGAACACTATCCTGGGCCTTGAAAAGCAAGTCCTATGGCGACATGGCACCCCAGAAAGAATCGATTCAGACAAGGGGACTCATTTCCGAAACAACCTTATAGACACCTGAGAACACCAAAGAACATGGTATTGAGTGGGTGTATCACATCCCCTATCATGCACCAGTCTCCGGGAAAGTTGAGCGATACAATGGACTGTTAAAGACTACACTGAAAGCAATGGGTGCTCAGACATTGAAACATTGGGATATGCATTTGGCAAAGGCCACCTGGTTAGTCAATACTAGGGGATCTGCCAACCGAGCTGGACCTGCCCAATCAAACCTGTTACGTACTGTAGAAGGGGATAAAGTTCCTCTAGTGCACGTGAGAAACATGCTGGGTAAAACAGTCTGGGCTACTCCTGCCTCAGGAAAAAGCAAACCCATTCAAACCCATTCATTTCAGAACAATTTCCCTGAAGGTCTTTATTAGCATTTATCACAATAGTGTATATCTGATGTTATATCACTTAACCATTAAAACGTAATATGGGGACATTTGTTAGTTCTTGAAATTCACTCATACATGAGTTCCTTTAAAAAAGGTCATGAGTTGCATCTTGAGGACCAGAAAGGACCCTTTGTCTAGTGGACTGCAATTCATTAGAACACATCGCTATAATTCATTGGAAGGTGCAGATTCTCTGCACATCAGATCTGTACTGAGTCCTTAACCGTTTGAGATAAGGGAATATGTTTACAAGGATGGGCTGTAATCTTTGTCAGGGCCTTCACAATTTGTTAATTTGCCCAAAAGCAGCTCATCATAAAAGGTGGAAAAACCTGGAGGGATTCAGGCCAGCCAAATATTCAAACAGGATAGGCACTCTCCATCTGAGTGTGGCTCAGTAGACAGGACATGAGTTTGCTTTAATGGATTCCAAGTTCTTCTAGAAGCAATTCTGTCAAGATTTCATTTATTTACTAAATGGACAAATTATACTTAAGGCTCCTAAGATAAAAGATACTATCTACCAAAAAGCACTTTCAGCTACAGAGACATGTAAGCGAAATCAATAGGGGAAAGATCAAATACATGGTTTATAGCATATTTTACTTTAATATTCAGGTGGAGAATATGCAGATGAAGAACACTGCCCTTTTCAGAACAGAATCAGATCAGCAGCATTCCAGAAACAGGCTATCTGTTTTACTCAAAAGGATACCGGAAAGTCTAAACACCACTACTAGAAACAGCAAAGTACAGCTTTGTAAAGGCTATATCTGATTTAGCAAATGAAATATCCAGGCATTGCCCAGTTGGCACAGAACAGCTCATACTATTGAATTCTCTCACATTAGGACAGCCACCTTCATTCTACTTCCTATCCCTATTCCTATTCCCAAACCATAGGCAGGGATTACATGCAAGGCTGCTAGCTGGCATTGGCTAGAAACATGTCAGGAACAATTTAACACTGTGGATGACTGAGCTGTGCCTGGGAAATGTACCTGAGCATGGTTTAATATACTTCTGTAGTGTTTTAGCGTTATCTAGCACTAAAATGGAAGTGCTGCAGGAAAGGCCTTTACAAAAGCAATGTACTGTTTAAGGCACATGTAACTTTGCCCGAAAAAGCAGTGTGCTCATTACTTTGCATATGTCACTTTTACCTTGAGTGATCAGCCCCAAAAGACAGGAGGAATATCTTCACTGATCTACTATAGTGAAAATGCAAATTATGTAAAGGTTAAGATAAACTAGTTGGAAGAGAGATAAAAGAAAAAGCAGGGAATACAGCTGTGCTGTATGTAGTCTTAGCTATGTCACAAGTTAAAGTCGTTATTCCTACAGCCTCCAAATGGTGCAAGGTTTTGTTACAGACAAAATAGCTATGAACATTAGACCAAAGACATTATAATCTAATTTGAGTCTAACACTTTTGTGAACACTCAATTATAACAAACAAACCCAAGTGTTTGCGATTAGTGTTCAATCAAAGTCCTTAAAATGCCTGTATGTGTCCTGCTGTCATTGGCATGGCCAGCACTCTCTTCTGCAGATCTGTTTCTCTCATTAAACAGAATGTCTGAGAATAGCACAGATTTTGTGTGTCAGCATGATGCACTCAAATGACTCCTATTTCTTCAAAGATAAACTCTGAAAACTATTTTTTTAACATGAACAAAGCTAGCACAATGCATTCATTTTAATTTTCAGATATATTGAAACAAGCAAGCAATTAGTAAATATAAAAGGATGTTTAGCTAGCTAGGCAGTAGGATGAATCATTATCCAGGTACCAAGAATAGAATAGATTAGTTACTCAATATTATCTGTTAGTCAAGGAAGAAGTAGTCTGAGTCTGTAAGATCAGACTCAGGAGCCAAGGAGGTGAAGAATCACCTATCAGGAGCCAAGAGGTGAAGAATATGTGAAAACTAAGTAACAAAAGCTTGCCAGACATCCCATCTCGGGCAGGAAACAGATGGACAACAAGGACACAGATTAGCTCAGACTGATAAGGACATTGCAAACTTGCAAAATCACTACATTCTAGGTAAAGGGTGAGAAGTATACTATGAGGAAGACATACGGCCTTCCTCCCAAAGACCCCTGCCCACAATTCTTGGAAGAATCTGAGCAAGGGCAAAGGACTGATAAGCTAATTAGCATAAGAAGTGTGAGTAGGCGCAGCCACAGGAGCTGGAGTAGTCGCAGGAGCTGGAACTGGAGCGGCTGTAGGAGCTGGAGCGGCTGCAGGATCTGGAACTGGAGTGGCTGCAGGATCTGGAACTGGAATGCCTGCAGGAGCTGGAGCGGCTGCAGGAGCTGAAGCTGGAGCTGCTGCAGGAGCTGGAACTGGAGCAGCTGCAGGAGCTGGAGGGGCTGCAGGAGCTGGAGCAGCTATGGGAGCTGGAGCGGTTACAGGGTTCATCGTAGGGGTTGGTGTGGCCGTTGGGCCTTTCACAGGAATTGGAGTGGCCACAGGGTCTGTCACTAGGTTGATAGTAGCATCAATTGCAGCTCAATAGGCATAGGCCAGGCCCCAACACGCTACAGTGAGTTGTGTCACTTTGGAACTGCCAGAGTCATGACACCCATTTTTCAAGCATTCTACCAGTTTTTTAGGATTTTGCAGTTGTTCAGGGGTGAATTTCCAAAACACCGGAGGTGCCCACTGCTCTAAGCACCTGCCCATATCCTCCCACACTCCCTGCTACTCACAACTATCCCGCCTCAGGACAGATCTCTGCATGAGATTCCTAAGTAGTTGTTTAACCTTAAACAAAACCTGAAGCGCATTCAGGAGACATAACAACAAGAACATGCTGGTCTGAGTATCCCAGGGATATTCAACATCTTGCAGAACGATCGTAACTAGCTCGGAAGATAAGAGGCTGGTGAAGGAGAAAGGGAGAGTGAACAAGTAGGAAAAATATATTCCCCTGTCCCCTCCACAGACTGGCTCCCTGAAGAAAAAACACAATAGGTGTAATTGTTAATAGTTTCCGAGATATGGTTTCCAAAGTATAGAGTCGACGACAGTGCTGAGTGCAAATACCAAGTTAGAGTCATGGCCAGATATTTCATCATATCATAAGCTATTGTTACACCGCACAGTACCATAACGACCTTAAACCAGGGCCCGGAAAGGATAAACAGCATGACAGGGATCACATACAGAAAGTAACATGATATATATAACTCAATTTGGAATACAGGCACAGTAGACTTGAGATTAAAGCAATCAACATTCTGACTAGCAACTATAATAATAATAATAATAGTGTGTACAAAACAAGTGATGCACAATGCAATTGCTCACCACCCGCTGACCGATGCCCAGCCTATGCCCGAGCAGCCGCCCCCCCCACCCCCACTAGCCACCCCTATATATTGTTCAGCATGATGTCAGATGATATGGAATACCCCTTTGGCCAGTTTGGGTCACCTGTCCTGGGTCTGTCCCCTCCCAGCTCTTGCTGCACCCCCAGCCTGCCTGCTGGCAGGACAGAGCGAGGAGCTGAGAAGTCCTTGGCTTGGTGTAAGCATTGCTCTGCAACAATTAGAACATCAGCATGTTATCAGCTCTGCCGCTGTTGCTGCCCCCCCCGCCACCCCTCACCCCCGGGCCGTCCCCCCCTCAGCCCGCCAGCCCCTCTGCTGGCGCTGCCGACGGCAGCTCGGCCAAGGCTTCAAACATCCTACCCCAGATCTGTGATATCTCCTCCGTTACTAAAAAAAAAAAAAAAAGAAAAGAAAGAAAAAAAAAGAGAAAAAAGAGAAAAAAGAGAAAAAAAGAGAAAAAGGAAAAAGGAGAAAGGAAAAAGAGAAAAAAATAAGAAAAAAAGAAAATAGAAAAAGGAAAAAAAAATGAAAAAATAAAAGGAAAATAAGAGAAAGAAAAAAAGAAGGAAAAAAGAGAGAAAAAAGAAAAAAGGAAAGAAAAAGAAAAAATAGAAAAAAGGAAAAGAGAAGAAAAGAAAAAAGGAAAAAATGAAAGCAAAAGAAAAAAGGAAGAAAAAAAAGAAAGAAAAAAGAAAAAAGGGAAAGAAAGAAAAAAGAGGAAAAAAGAAAAAAAGAAAGAAAAATAAAAAATAGAAAGAAAAAAGGAAAAAAAAAAGAAGAAAGAAAAAAATAAAAAAAAAAAAGTAAAAGAAAAAAGAAAAAAAAAAAAGGAAACACACCGTATAACCAAGTGTTCAAATCTCACCCAAAAGCGTCCAATGGGAGGGGGAAGAAAGGCTCAGCCCATCGACTGATCCCAGGAGTCAGGAGGTATGATATCTTCCCTGACGATGGTATCTTCCCCTAACATCCCCTCTCTCTTAGGTCAATTTATGTTATTTTCTATCTTTTAGGTAGACCTTGAGTGACTCTAGTCAAGCATATCTTAGTTATGATTGGTGAAAAGGTTTCCCATCTCCGTTTAAAGGAATAGGCTCCGAGAAATTCAGAGAGCATGCTCAGTGAGGGGTAGTCGCACCTTGGAGGCGGGTAGCTTTTGGGATGGAGGTGTGTTTTGGTATTATAATGAGCAAAAGTACACTAGAGTACAGCATTTGTGAAAACATGACAGGTTGTTGGCTCAGGGTAGCAAAAAGTTCTGCTTATCGGTCTCAGTGTGCACAAGAACAATCGAGTCCCCACCTGGTCACAGAGCCTAGCCGTGGTGTCTCCACTCTGCTCTACGCTCTGTACTGTTCCTTAGAGTCAGCACACCAGGTTCCCCCAGTGCGATAGCATCTAAGGTTGGAAGCCTAGGGAACGCTCGGGTAATGCAGCTACGCCCTACCCTGAAAGCCTCTTCAATGCTGTACATTTTTAAAATGTGAATGTTAGTTTTATTTTCTTAGTTACTTTAGGCAATTGCACCACACTGGCCTACGCCTACCAAATGATAATTAACACTACCCAGCACTCTCAAGGGGAGGAGGAGGTCTCTGAATCTGATGACACACTGTGGCTAACCCAGAGGACCAACCGACTATGGTATCAGTCGCCCCCATAGTCAAGACAAAACAATGGAAGCGGAAGTCAGCTCGTTTAGTAAGGGAAGAAGCTCCTGCTAAGAAGGAGGGAGAAGGGGAAAAGGTAGTCAGCGCTAAAGCCGAGCCATCACAAAGACAGCAGGAAGAAGAGACAGAAATCATAAATGAATCAGAAACCTCACAATCCCTATCCCTGATTGAGTTGCAGGATATACGAAAGGATTTCAGTTGCCACCCAGGTGAGCACATCATCACATCCTCACCTGGCTGCTTTGATGCTGGGACACTGAGGCCAGTAGCCAGGAAGTAGAGGACAAGGAAGCCAAGCAGCTGGGATACCACATTAGCATACATTAGCATTTTGATGAGTGTGATTTTTAATATGTTAATGACCCTTAATGAGCAAAAGGTTACTATAGGTCAGTCTGGAGCTGTTTTTCTCCTTCTTGTTTTTTACCTTTTGTCCCTTATCTTCCTTGCTTCTGTTAGCTCAAGGCTACCTGTCTCTCTCTTTCCTTATTTTCTCAGCTAAAAGACTACACAAGCTACAGGCCTCCCTATTTTCTTCAAGGTTTCCTTGGTTTTTTCCCAGCTTTGGGACTACAATTTCCCCCCTTTGAGACTATGAACCTCACTTTTAGGCTTCATAGTTCTCACTGCATAGTTCTTGTCCGTTTCTATTAATTTGAAGAAATACTCTATATTATCTATATCTTGTTTCACTAACATTACCTGGTGAGGTTTGCGTTTGCTGAATAAAGTACTATATGAATTCAAACAACTAGGCATGCATCACAGAACACAATTACGTATCACTACCATTGCTACAATTATTATAATAATTAAAAACAGTTGTCTTAACCATCCAAAATCTGGCAACCATGACCACAGACAGGAAAAATCTGGTCCACTACCAATGGCTGCATCCTGAGATATTTGGTGAAACAGGTGGGATGCTTGCCAGATTTGGTTAATGTCTGTTTGAATTTGCTTCCTCTCATTTACAGAGACACAGCAGCTGCGGTTTATCACAGCACAAACACCTCCCTGGGCTGCAAGTAGCCCATCTAAGGCAAGACGGTTTTCTAAGGCTATTTGGGATACTTGTTCTATTTCTGTTTGTATTTGACCAAGAGCATCAGTAGTGGCATTGCTTATGATTTCTAAAGTTGCAGAAATATTTACTATTGCTCTCTTGAGTTCTATTACTCCCAATGTGGGGATTAAGGCCCTCCACAAAGTATGAAACCAGGTATTTCTGTTTGCAAGAGGATTATAAATTCCTCGTTTCTCCCGAGGTGTCATAAAGATGGCCTGTGATCTTAGCCAACCCCTTACGTCTGCATGTTTACAGAGTCTAACGTCTGGAACTACAGCTCCAGGAGCACAAGTCCCATACCATCCAGAAGGAAGTGCTTTACGTGCTCGTGGACCACATAGCCAATATACTCCTGTGGGGATATCCACCAATGGAGGCCGATAGGTCCGCTTCTACTTCCATAATTTTTTGATAGCGTAATTGGTGGTTTCAACTACAGTCATCGTTTTACATTGTCCATTTAGATTCTAGGAACCCACATACAATCCCTGGACCACATTCTCCTTACTTCTATTAATCGAGTATACACATGATAGATTTTCTCTCTCGATAGGGTACACAGGGATAGAGGGAGACTGTAGTGGAGGAGAAATACTAGCATTGCTTGAGTTTGCTAGCTGCCATACGTCTGTCTTGTTTACAGTGAGTGGTATGGCATAGATAGGAGTTCCCTCATGAGCTGAGGCAGGTACGTGCATACACAACCAACAAGATGATATGTTTGCAAAGCGGGTTAACTTTAAAGCTAACTGACCTATAGAATTCTGTGTCCAAGTATTGGAACTGTAAGTCGACCCTGTTAAGGAAATTATAATCAGAACAAAAATCATTTTGTCCTTTTAAACAGCAATTTCAAGTCCTCGGTCAGTTCTACTTGCCACAAAGTCTCTTTTGCTTCTTTTGATGGTAGATCTTGCTTCTCCTCTTCTGGTGGTGGTGCTGCCTTCACACAAGTGTAGTGAATCCACGATTTGATCCCTTCCACCTTGATTGCAGTGTAGGTGTGGAGCAAGACGGTGTAGGGTCCTTTCCACTTCTCCTTTAGAGGCTCGTCTTTCCAGGTTCAAATCAGTACCTGATGTCCAGGTTGGAATGGGTGCACCGGAACATCCAATGGAATTGGTAATCGCTCCTGTACTTATATATAGAGAGGGGACAACATGGCAAAGACAGCAAATATTGTCTGACCCAACCCTCCCCTTTGACATGCATTTGACTCCCTTCTGTCACCAATTCACTTAATGGATATGGTTTGCCATATAATAATTCAATCTAATGTTGAATCTCCCATGGGAGACCCTAGTAAAAACCTACAAATACAGGGAACTGATCCCTGTAAAAACCTACAAATAGAGGGAACAAATCTCTGGTTAGTACTATTTCTCACCGGGATATGGTACTTCTCAAAGAAGGAGTCCTGCTAAAGTACTTGGACGTGAGGAAACAGCTAGGTTGTGCCAGGGGAGGCTTAGATTGGACATTAGGAACAATTTCTTCACGGAGGAGGTGATCAAGCACTGAAACAGTCTGCCCAGGGAAGTGTTAGTTTCCCCATCCCTGGAGGTATTTAAAAGGCATGTGAACATGGCACTAAAGGACATGGTTTAGTGATGGGACTTGGTAGGTCAGGCTGATGGTTGGACTTGATGATCTTGAAGGTCTTTTCCAATCTATATGATTCTATGATTCCATTATGCTCTTGACTGCACTCTGGGAGCTGTGCTCTGGGCCAGTCAGTTATAGAAATCTCTCCCTAGCACTAGTTAAATGGGTGCTTGATGCACAGACCCTTGGTCGATGAGGTTCAGGTTAAGGAAAATTTAAACAAATTGGACAAAAATCACAGAATCACAGAATAATCTAGGTTGGAAGAGACCTCCAAGATCACCAAGTCCAACCTCTGACCTAATACTAACAAGTCCTCCACTAAATCATATCACCAAGCTCTACATCTAAACGTCTTTTAAAGACCTCCAGGGATGGTGACTGAACCACATCCCTGGGCAGCCTATTCCAATGCCTAATGACCCTTTCAGTAAAGAAGCTCTTCCTAATATCCAACCGAAACTTCCCCTGGCATAACTTTAGCCCATTCCCCCTCGTCCTATCACTAGTTATCTGCGAGAAGAGGCCAACCGCCACCTCTCTACAGCCTCCTTTAAGGTACCTGTAGAGTGCAATAAGGTCGCCCCTGAGCCTTCTCTTCTCCAGGCTGAATAATCCCAGCTGCCTCAGCCGCTCTTCGTAAGACTTGTTATCCAGATCCCTCACCAGCTTCATTGCCCTTCTCTGGACTCACTTGAGCATCTCGATGTCCTTCTTGTAGCGAGGGGCCCAAAACTGAACGCAGTACTCAAGGTGTGGCCTCACCAGAGCTGAGTACAGGGGGACAATCACTTCCCTGGACCTGCTGTCCATGCTGTTTCTTATGCAAGCTAGGATGCTGTTGGCCTTCTTGGCCACCTGAGCACACTGCTGGCTCATATTCAGCCAACTATCAACCAATACTCCCAGGTCCTTCTCTGCCAGGCAGCTTTCCAACCACTCATCTCCCAGCCTGTAGCTCTGCTTGGGGTTGTTGTGCCCCAGGTGCAGGACCCGGCATTTGGTCTTGTTGAACTTCATACCGTTGGCCTCGGCCCATCGGTCCAGCCTCTCCAGATCCTCCTGCAGAGCCTTCCTACCCTCGAGCAGATCAACACACGCACCTAACTTGGTGTCATCTGCAAACTTACTGAGGGTGCACTCAATGCCCTCATCCAGATCATCAATGAAGATATTGAAGAGGACCGGCCCCAGCACCGAGCCCTGGGGGACGCCACTAGTGACTGGCCTCCAACTGGATTTGACTCCATTTACCACGACTCTCTGGGCCCGGCTATCCAGCCAGTTTCTAACCCAACGAAGCGTGCGCCAGTCCAAGCCATGAGCAGCCAATTTCTTGCAGAGAATGCTGTGGGGGACGGTGTCAAAAGCCTTACTGAAGTCAAGGTAGACCACATCCACAGCCTTTCCCTCATCCACTAAGCGTGTCACCTTGTCATAGAAAGAGATCAGGTTTGTCAAGCAGGACCTGCCTTTCATAAATCCATGCTGGCTGGGCCTGATTGCCTGGTTGCCCTGCAAGTGCTGCATGATGACACTCAATATAATCTGCTCCATGAGCTTCCCTGGCAGTTGGACACAAACAAGTCCATGGGACCTGATGGGATGTTCCTATGAGTGTGAGGGAGTTAGCTGATGTCACTGTGATGCCACTCTCAATTATCTATAAATGGTCATAGCAACCATGGGAAATTCCCGAGGACTGGAACAAAGTGAATGTCCCTCCTATCTTCCAGGAGAGCCAGAAGGAGGATCTGAAGAACTACAGCCCAATCAGCTTCATCTTGATCCCTGGAAAAGTGATGGAATAAAACCTCCTGGAAGCAATTCCAAGCATATTTAGTGTGGGAAAGGAATTCGCAGGTGGCTTTGTGCTGTTTCCCACATCCCTGAATTAGAGATAATGAGGAAACAAGCTAGAGACGAGTGCATGGAGAAGCTAGACCAATGATAAGTCGTTGTCAGCGCGTGCTGTAGTTCGTTGCCTATATATACTCTGTTAGAACTTTCAATAAAGGAGGATGATTATACTTGCATTGAGGTTGCATCGTTACTCCAGGACCGTCTCCCTTTCCGACATCTGGTAGCAGAGGATGGTTACTCGCCAGATAGTCCAGCTCGACTGAGTTCTCTGAGACTGCGGTAAGCAGCTAGAGGAGGGGACTGGGAAAATTAATGCTGCTTGGCAGACACGGGTCAGGGTTGCTCCCTACCTCTCAGAGGAAGCGCAGCCGTGAAAGTGGGGGCTGCAGCAATGTTACTTGCTGGAATACTCTCTAAGAGAGGTATCGAGACAACGGGAAAGTAAAAGGCTGAGAGGAGTGCTGCTTGGCAGACACGGGTCAGGGTCACTCCCTACCTCTCAGAGGAAGCGCAACCGTGGAAGTGGAGGCTGCAGCGACGTTGCTCGTTGGAATTCTCTCTAAGAGAAATATCGAGACAACGGGAAAAGCACTAAGTTAATTAAGTTAGGACAGAAATTAAACGGCTGGGAGGAGTGCTGCTTGTGTGCATAGTCAGGGCAGACATGGACCTTGCCTCCCAGGGAAAAGTGCAGCCATGGAAGTAGAGGCTGCGACGACGTTGCTTGTTGGAGTTCTAAGAGAGGTATCAAGACAACAGAAAAGCAATTGACTAAGCTGATTAAGCTGGGACAACGATGGGGACATTTTAGAGAGACTGCTCTGCTGTTCCCTGTTACGGAATGGTGGGAGTTCGGGAATACCATGTGGGAAAGGACTATAACGGGGGATTCAAAAGATGAAAAGGAGGTGAAAACTGTCCGCGAGTTGTGGCGAATGGTATTAGAGACACTAAAGGCTATGGAGGCAGAGAAGGAGGTTGCCTGCGCCGCGGCCCAGATGTCAACACTAGGAGCGGCAGCCCTTGCAGAACTGTTACTGACTTTTAACGCGCATTGCGGACAAGAACTCTGGGGATGCCCCTCTAAATCATGCGGAAGTCCCGCCAGACCCACCATCAAGCGCAGAAAAGACGGAAGTTGGCGGGGCCAGGTCAAAGCAGAGATCTGAGCTGCTTGCAGAAGTAACACCCCAGGATGCCCGGGGGGATGTCCTGCACCACCCACAGGAGAGGGAGGAGAGGCGTGCCGACCTCTGCCCTCGGCTCCGCCACTGCTGCTGGAAAAAAGGAAATAAAAAGGAAAAAAGAAAAAGGAGAAAAAAATAGAAAAAAGAAAAAGGGAAAGAAAGAAAAAAGAGAAAAAAAGAAAGAAAAAAGAAAAAAGAAAGAAAAAAAGAAAAAAGAACGAAAAAGAAAAAAGGAAAGAAAAAAGGAAAAAATAGAAAAATAAGAAAAAAGGGGGAAAAAAGTAAAAAAAAGAAGAAAAAGAAAGAAGAGAAAAAAAGAAAAAAGGAGGGGAAAAAGGAAAAAAATAAAAAAAGATTAAAGAAAAAAGAGAAAGAAAAAGGAATGAAAAAAAGAAGAAAGAAAAAAAGAAAAAAGAAAAAAATGAAATAAAAAAAATAGAAAAAAATAAAAAATAAAAAAAAAAAAATAAGAAAAAAAAAAGAAAAAAAAAAAAAAAAAAGGAAAAAAAAGAAAAAAGGAAAGAAAAAGAAAAAAAGAAAGAAAAAAGGAAATAGAAAGAAAGAAAAAAAGAAGGAAAAAATATAAAAAAAATAAAAAAGAAAAAAAGAGAGAAAAAAAGAAAAAAGAGAAAAGAAAAAGGAGAAAAAAGAGGGAAAAAAAGAAAAGAAAAAGAGAAAGAAAGATAGAAAGAAAGTAAAATAACATAAAAAGGGGGAGACACCCAGGAAACACCACAGAACAGGTTGGGAAAGGCACTTTACGTAATGAATCACCTAGCATTACCCTTTCCTCACAAAGAGGTACCACCCATAGTAAAACATTACAAAAGTATGAATTCCGCACTGTCACGGGTGCCGCAATCAGAGCAGGCCTTAGTGATGGTAAAAAATTTAAATAATCTATGGGCAATAAAGCAGCAACAGAAAGAAAAGGTCAGGCTAGAAATATTTTTGTGTGGTTTAAGACTGCTGTGTATTTATCCAAATGCATTATATGATTGTGTTTCAAAAATACCCTGCATTACCTATGCAAAATGATATGTAATACAAACCTGTTGTATACAGAGTAAGGATATAATATTTTTTGCTTTATTAGAAAAAAAAAAAAGAGAATGTCAATAGGAGTATAAAATATATGGCATCTGAACTGCAGTAATTTAGCAATGTAGTCTACTTTGATCTTTCATTTCTGTGATCTCTGTTTGGAAGACATTTCATGAGGACATTGACAAATCTTGTTTAGAGCTATGACTTTTTATAATGTTAATAGATCGTGTGAAGTCATATATTTGAGAGTGAGAAGAGGAGGGGAGTAAGCCTCAAATATTTACTCCTATAAAATGTCCTGTGTTAGTATTATTAGTGTAAGAAAGCTTTCTGATACTGTAAACCTGGATTAAAATAATAATAATAATAATAATCCCCGTAAATAAGAAAAATCTTTTAATTCCACAGTGAGCCTATAGCTTTAATTAGTAACATTAGCATTGGCATTTATAACATATCAGACTACATTTTAGCATTAGACTGTATAAATAAAATATTTTCATCAAGTTTACATTTCACTACATGGCAGATATGCAGATTATTCTGCACTTGTCTGGAAAAAAAAATTCAGAAAGTTGATATGGAGCCAAAATATGCATGGAGACAAGTAAATTGCCAATTGTAATTTTTTTTTTTTTTTGCCAGGGGCTTCCTTAGTCAAGCAAATCAAGTGCCATTCTATCTGTACTAAAATCAGACAGCTTAAGACTCTGTTGCCATTTTAATATTTTCCCTAAGCAAAGATACTGTAGGGGAAAATCCCCAGCACAGAGGTGGGGATAGAGAAAAAGTAATCATTTACCTGTCACCATGTGTGCCTGTAACCAGCACATGCTTTCCACATATATCAGCTCCCTGTTAAAAAATTCAAGTCTGGAAAAGGATCAGAAATATATGAAATAGCAGATTAGAAATGAGACTGCTTTTCATAAAATCTAATATCTATAGAACAACTACATAATAAACATGAACAAACAAGGTTTTGCTATTTTTTCTGCAAGGAGGGCAACAGTGAGATTATTGTGTGTTTACCTTTCATTCCGCTTTGTGATTTCAAGCCAAAGATCTCTTTTCTTGAATGATATCTTGTTTCACTGGTTTATCTTCACTGAAGAGTTCGTTGGAATCATAATGTCCCAATGTCATAATCAATGACATTGGGACATTATGATTCCAATGAACTCTGCAGTGAAGATAAACCCAGTCATTATAATCATGTTGTCCCTTCCTTATATCCATTCACCTATAAACCCTAACTCTTCTGTCAGTTCAAGTTGACTGTTGGCTGTGGGGTGAACTGGCTAGGAGCTCAAATCAGCACAACTCACCAGCAGATAATTCAACCATTTTATGGAAGAGTTACTGATTTATTTCATTTACTGCTGCTAGGTCTTCATCAGTAAATGACACATGAAAACTTCCACAGTTCACTGGTAACAATTGTGTTGAGTGGTTTGGTTAGCTGTGGCACTGAGAACTTGGGGATTTGTTTCTGGAAGGGTAATTTGTATACAAGGCAAGGTAGTACCAGCACAGACAGAGCAGCTTGTGGCTTTCAACAACAGTCACAGCCAAAATGAGATATGGCAGCTGAAGTGATGGGAGCCTTCTTCTGCACTGCTGGGCCACCAGGAATCACTGCCTCAGTGGCAGGGCTGTTACATGTTGTCAGGCAGAACTGTTGTGTTTGTTTCTTAGCTGCATCAAATCACAGGCCACTACATTAACACAGACTATCATTGTCTCAATTTTGCATTAATGCATGAGCTCTAGACAGTAGTTGCTGCCTTCAATTACTAATTGGTGTCTTCCAGCACAAAGTCTGGGTAGCTGGAAGGTGGTGTTAACCACCTGCAGTTATCTTGAGCACTTCTAAGGTAAAGCCATAATTGATTTTAGTTTGCTGTAGAGCACTGTACTGATGTTTAAGTGGCTTAACAATTGTTTATGAACAGTTCAGCCACCATTGCATCAGGAATGGGCTAAAATGAATATGGAGATAACTTTCTTGGCTGTCTTTGTTCATTGATTTGAGCCCCAAGGTAGATTAATTAACATGAGAACATAATCTCATTCTTTTAATCATAGAATCATTAATTGCCATAAGACAGAAATGCCAATTCACTTTTTCAAAATATGGCCCCTATTAGATGCATGAATTTGCAAACTTGATTGCTATCCATCTGAAGACATTTTAAGATGCAAAGAGCTGCCAGGATTTACACTTGCGGATTTTCAACTTTTGCATACATGTGGGTGCAGTTAGGGTAAATCCATTGGAAAACCAAAGTCATTAAGGTGGTATTGAGCTGGTGCTTTGCAGATAAAATTACCCCATTATATGTTATACAGGTGCATTATGGGAAAAGGGTACATTATCACTGTCTGATTTGTTATCAGAAGTTGTTAGCCATTTTTAAGTGATTTCCTGAACAGCTTCACAAAATCTCAGTTAATTTAGCCTTACTGATGAGTATGACTGCTTAATTATGTAATGGCGGAGTATAAATAAACAAGCCCAAGAGAGGATTCACACCTTTCTCTTGTGATATATTTTATACAGTAGATGATGTAGTCAGTCAATGAAACCTGTTGCTTTGTACCAAGTGTTTCCCAAGTTTCTCAGGTGCAACCTACAAGGAAATCATACAGAAAAAGAAACTTTACAGAAATCATATAAAAAAGACAGGTTTTAGAAAACCTTTGTTAGTTTAACTGTACACAATAGAATTACCTGCGCCTTTTAGAACCCTTAGTGCTTTCTGTATTATTCACAAGTACTTACTTTGATGCTGATATGAGAAATGTATTAAGGCAGGTTGAAAAATATTAGAAGCACTGCACATGACAAGCTTGAGTACAAAAATAATAAAAATTTTAACAGAACTAATGATAGATTTTCTTTAGTTTTTAACAATTAGTCAGAACTGGGTGCATTTCAAATGCACTTCTATAGTTTAAGCAAAAGTTAAAGCTCTGATGCAGAAATTATCAGGTACCATAATTTTTATGGCTATTATACAGCACATCTGGTTATATTATAATTATAATATAAGCATTATGGTTCTGTGAAGCTAACATTTTTTTCCCTTTCTTAATGTGACAGCTTGACTGTGAAATTATGTAAAGAAGGTACATAAGTAAAGATACCTTAAATATATTGGTGATGGATTATTTTGTGTTTACATCATATATATCCTCTCAGTTTATTTATTCTTTGCAGAAACCTCCATGGAAATATTGTTTCTAATTGCAAATAGCATTATCAGACTAGTTCTACTTAGTCATGGCCCTTATTCTTGTAGTTCTCAGTAGGCAGAATGAAGTGCTAAAGCAGATAACATTTTTCTAAATAATTGAAATGAGGAAAAAGTCCTTACAATTTTATCAGGACATTGAGCAGTTGTAAGATGCTAAGATTACACATAGGAGTGCCAAGCATACAGAACTCACCATGTCTTCCTCACCATAGTATGCAGGTAACACTGTGGTAAGCACATTAGAATTGCATAAAATTGGTCAGGTTAGGTAAAACTAGTGTAGTTGCTTAAACTTTAATAGTTGATTTAGGAATAATATTAAAAGAGTCTTAATATTATTTAGTCACGAGTCACTTTAGAGTCTCTCTGGTAAAATGACTTTAAAAATATAAATATTTATATAACATTTATTTTTATGAAAAATTGTCTTTCATGTTGCAGAATTCCATCTGGGATTTGCAGATAGGGATCTTAATGTTTTGGAGTTTCAGATCTTTCAGCATAGTGTCATTGCAATGAAATATTCTTTCCTTTGTATGAGGGTGATCCTTCAAGCTTCCTAGCTTAATATACGTTTATCACACAGGAAATGAAATAGACTTTCTCATCAACTTCTGGAAGAAACACCTTGCATCATTTCGAAACCACTTGATTTAATAGTGTCAATATGCTCCAAAAGATTTGTTGTCTAACTTTCCTGACAAAAAAATACCCGTCTTCACAGGTTTGACCACTAAAACACCTAGGTTAAATGGGGGTACCCTTCAGTTCTATTGAGACAATCCAGTGATCCATTGCAAAACAACTTTTGTATGTGAGCTCTTTGTCAATGAATTTGTTTATGTTTGAACAAGAAAAACTGTCATAAGACTTAGAATGAGTCCACTGTGTGTAATTTATGTTGCGCCTTGTAACTATTAACCACATTAATCTATTTTTTTCAGTATTTGAGGCAGAACAACAAAAAATATTGTCCCTAATACTGTATATTCTGCCACAGTATAACCATATCAACAGCCATGTATTTCTTTACTTTTCTGTCTTTCATTTGAAAACACAAATAACTTATTAAATGAAAAGATGGTGTTACAGATGCCTGGGACCCAGGGCAGCAGAGGCTGACAAATCAATACATTAAGTCAGTAGGAGCTAGAAGGAGAACTGAGACTGCAAATTCCCAGTTCTTAGCAATAGAAAATTAGCAAAAAGAACTTTATTGAAAAAGATGTTTTTTGAGTTTAATGTGTAGGGAGATCATGTACCCAAAGTTATGCAATAATCATCTGCTTATTGTGAAACAGTGGATCATCCTGAACTCAAACAAGGCTTAAAATAAGCAGAAGAATGTAAATCTGGCATCAGTTACCCTCTGTCATTCAGGCATTTGTATTTGAAGAATGAGAACTAGTCCAGAAGGAAACAGGAAAATGTTGAAGAGCTCATTATGGCTCTCTTTATGATTGGAATTTTCTGGAATATACAAAGAGACTGAAAATACTGATTTGAATTGGTAATCACTCCTGTACATATCTATGGAGAGAGGACAACATGGCAGACAAAGACAGCAAATAGTGTCTGACCCAACCCTCCCCCCTGACATGCATTTGACTCCCTTCTGTCACCAATTCATTTACGGGATATGGTTTGCCATATAATTCAAATGGGCTAACTTTTTCTTTAGCTCTGGGGGCGATCCTAATTCTCATCAGAGCTATTGGTAGGGCTTCTGGGCACTTTAGTTGAGCTTCCTGGCTAATTTTAGTCAACTGTCTTTTTAGTGTTTGATTCATTCTTTCTACCTGCCCACTCGATTTTGGTCTCCAAGTGGTATGTAAATCCCACTTGATCTGTAATGCCCTCAATATTTCTTGAAGTACTTGTGATATAAAATGAGGTCCATTGTCTGAGGAGCGTTCCTCTGGTATTCCAAAGCGTGGGATTATTTCTTTCAATAAAGCCTTTATGACTTCCTTAGCTTTTAGTTCAACGAGGGAAGGCCTCTTGCCATCCAGTGAATGTGTCCACCAGTGCTAGAAGATATCAATATAGTCCTTGTCTGGGCAATTCAGAAAAGTCCATTTGCCAATATTTCCCAGGCTTCATTCCTTTTTGTGTCTCCCCTGGTGGTGGTTTTGGCTGAATCTTGGGGTTGTTAGCACAGCATACAGGACATTTTCGCACTATTTGGTTTGCTATAGTTTGCATTTTTGGTCCAATTGAAAAGCACTTCAGACTATCTACCATGGCATCAGCACCAAAGTGCTTTCCTTCATGTAAGTCTTTCATTAGTTGTTCAGTCATAGTCTCTGTTATTAGTATCTGTTCGTTGGGGTCTCCCACCATCCATCCTTTTGCTTTGTACATTTTAGTTTTTCTGCTAACTGGATCTCTTTAGCAGAAAATTGTGGTGGATTAAGTGAAGTCTTTGAACAGGGGACTAACATGCCTGGTAGGTCTCCTGGTGCCCTTCTAGCTGCTTCCTTGGCTGCTAAATCAGCTTTCCTGTTCCCTGTTATTATATCATGATCACCCTTTTTGTGGGCCTTACAGTGCATTACTGCTACAGCTTTGGGTCTTTGCACTGCCTCCAACAACTGTAAAATTTCTGGACCAAGCTTGATTGGTCCTCCAGATATTGTCAATAGTCTTCGCTCTTTCCAGATGGCTCCATGGGCATGCAAAACTCCAAAGGCATATTTAGAATCTGTGTAGACATTGGGCGTTTTTCCTTCTGCTAATTTCAAGGCCCTAGTCAAAGCAATTAATTCAACTTTCTGTGCTGAGGTGTTATGTGGTAGTGGCTTTGCTTCTACAGTCTCCCAGAGGGTCACAACCGCATATCCTGCTTTACGCTGTCCCTTTTCCATGAAGCTGCTGCCATCTATAAAATACTCAAGATCTACATTAGTGATCGGTTCATCTTTAAAGCCAGCTCGACTGGCATATGTGTGCTCAATAATACTCACACAGTCGTGATGGATTTTTCCTGCCTCCTTGGTTGGAAGGAGCGTAGCAGGGTTCAAGGTGCTGACCACAGACAGCTTTATGTCTCCTTGGTCTACTAATACAGCTTGATATTTAGATATTTGACTTAGGGATAGCCAGCAGATTCCTTTGGCTTCCATCACTGCTAGAACTGCATGTGGCACAAATACTGTCAAAGGTTGTCCCAGAGTTAGTTTTCTTGCTTCCTGAACTAGGAGAGCAGTTGCTGCTACTGCCCTCAAACAAGATGGCCATCCTTTACTTATTTCATCTAGCTGTTTGGAAAAGTAGGCCACAGGCCTCCTCCAACTACCCAGTATTTGTGTCATTACCCTGGCTGCCACCCCTGTTCGTTCATGGACAAACAATTAGAAAGGTTTTTCCATGTTTGGCAGCCCCAGGGCTGGTGCTGACATTAGGGCCCTTTTTACATCATCAAATCATTTTTGGCACTCAGCAGTCCACTCCAGCACATTTTCTGGCCCCTTTGTTGCTTCCTACAATGGCTTTGCTATTAGTCCAAATTTTGCAATCCAGATTCAACAGAACCCTGCCATCCCTAGGAATCCTCGCAATTGCTTCTTTGTACTGGGAACAGCAATTCGACATACAGCTTCTTTTCGCTCTGGACCTAGTGTTTGCTGTCCCTGAGAAACATCGAATCCCAGATACCGTACTTTCTGCTGGGCTATTGTGGTAGTTTTACCATGCTAGGCAGCTGAACTCCACCACAACCGCTCTCTCACTCCCCTCCTCAGAAGAGGAGGGGAAGAAGTAAAGGAAAGAACAACTCACGGGTTGAGATAAGGAAAATTTAACTAAAGGGGAAAATAATTATTAATTAAACAATTTAAATAAAGGGAAAAAAGGGAAAGGGGAAAAGGGAGGGGAAAAGGGAAAAAACAAAAACAAAAACAAAACAAAACAAGTAAAGGCTATGTGGAAGTGCAGAGGAAAGAAATTACTCTCTACTTCCCACAAATGAGCGATGCTTGACCACGTCCTTGAAGCAGGGCCTCAACGCACGTAGCCGGTGTTCGGGAGGAGGACAGACGTTTTCGCAACGAGAGCCCACCCCTCCCCTCTTCCTCCTTTTTCCACCTTTTATTGCTGAGTGTGACATCATATGGTATGGAATATCCCTTTCCTCGGTTTAGGTCAGTTGTCCTGGTGATGTTTCTTTCTCACTTTTTTGCCCACCCCCTAGGAGGGTTAGAGAGAGTCCTGATACTGTGCCAGCACTGCTCAGCAGCAGACACAACACTGTTGTGATACCACTGCTGTTCTAGCTACAAGTGCAGAGCACAGCACTGTATGGGCTGCTGCAGGGAAAGTTAACATCCCAGCCAGACCCAGTACAACCTCCACCCCTTATTCCATAACAGTTGTGTCACTCTCAGGTCCCCCATACTTTAGCATATAAGTATTCTCATCACCATTGTTCCTTGTTCTTTAACAGATTGATAGGTAGGTATATCTTTTCATTCTATAGGTTTTTGACTCAGAAAATGTTCATAAGAACTGCTGATAGTTTAGTCTTCATCTGCCAAAGTGATCACTCAAGGCAGGCAGAGCTGGATGTCTGGATGCCAGCACCAGCTTAGCTCAAGTCCTTGCTGCACTTGCCTGGGTCCTTGCAAAGTTGACCTGTCATTGATCCTGCAGTGTCTTCCTACAAAATATAACCTAGATTACAGATTAGTTTTCTCCCAAAATTAGATCTCCTTGAGGCACGCACCTGATATCCCCATCCTTCTGCATTACCCACCAGGTATACCCTGGTCCTTGGGCGAAGACAATCCCACGAGTGGGTTTGCCTTTTCCCAAGGCAGGAGCAACCCACACCGCCTTCCCCATCCACTTTCCTACATGCACTACAGGGACTTTAGCTCCCTTCACCGTGTGTAAGGGTTTTGTTTCTGCAGGACCAGCACGGCTGTCAGACCCCCTGTTATTAACTAGCCAAGTGGCTTCTGGTAGATTTATATCCCATTGTTTCCATGTCCCAGCACCCAATGCTCGTAACATAGTCTTTAACAGTCCATTGTACCTCTCAACCTTCCCAGAGGCTTGTGGGTCATAAGGGATGTGATACACCCACTCAATACCATGCCTCTTGGCCCAGGACGCGACCAAATCGTTTTGGAAATGACTCCCATTGTCAGACTCAATTCTCTCTGGTGTACCATGACGCCACAGCACTTGCCTTTCCAGCCCAAGATGGTTTCGAGCGGTGGCATGGTTTACTGAGTATGTTTCCAGCCACCCAGTTGTTGCTTCTACCATGGTGAGTATGTACCGTTTGCCTTGGCAGGTTTGTGTGAGTGGTCTGATATAGTCAATTTGCCAGGCCTCACCATATCGAAACCCTAGCCACCTCCCCCTGTTCCAGGGAGATTTTACCTTCATGGCTCTCTTGATTGCAGCACAGTTCTCACACTCATGGGTAACCTCTGTGATGGCCTCAGTGGTCAGGTCCACCCCTCGATCACGAGCCCATCTGTATGTGGCATCCCTCCCCAGATGTCCTGATGTTTCATGGGCCCATCAAGCTACAAACAGCTCACCCTTACGTCCCCAGTCCAGGTCCACCTGAGCCACTTCAATTTTTGAAGCTCAATCCACCTCTTCGTTGTTCTGATGTTCTTCAGTAGCATGACTCTTGGGCATGTGGGCATCTACATGACGTACTTTTGCATCCAAGTTTTCTACCCGGGCAGCAATATCTTGCCACAGGATAGCAGCCCAGATAGCTTTACCTCTGTACTGCCAGTTGTATGTAATGCAACCTGGTAATTTAAACCTGGTGAAACAGTAATAGTATACACCTATGAAATCTGTTCTCATCTTCCACATAAAAATAATAAAAGGGAAAAAAATGAGGAAATTCTTTAATTACTGAGATTTTAATATTATATATAAAGATATATATATATAAGATAAAGATATAGATAGATAGATAGATAGATAGATAGATAGATAGATAGATAGATAGATAGATAGATAGATAGAGCTACAGAGCTACAGGCTGGGAGATGTGTGGTTGGAAAGCTGCCAGGCAGAGAAGGACCTGGGAGTGATGGTTGATAGTCGGCTGAATATGAGCCAGCAATGTGCTCAGGTGGCCAAGAAGGCCAACAGCATCCTGGCCTGTATAAGAAACAGTGTGGCCAGCAGGGCCAGGGAGGTGATCGTCCCCCTGTACTCGGCTCTGGTGAGGCCGCACCTCGAGTACTGTGTTCAGTTTTGGGCCCCTCGCTACAAGAAGGACATGGAGGTGCTCGAGCGAGTCCAGAGAAGGGCTACAAAGCTGGTGAGGGGCCTGGAGAACAAGTCTTACGAGGAGCGGCTGAGGGAGCTGGGACTGTTCAGCCTGGAGAAAAGGAGGCTCAGGGGTGACCTTATCGCTCTCTACAGGTACCTCAAGGGAGGCTGTAGCGAGGTGGGGGTTGGTCTGTTCTCCCACGTGCCTGGTGACAGGACGAGGGGGAATGGGCTTAAGTTGTGCCAGGGGAGTTTTAGGTTGGATGTTAGGAAGAACTTCTTTACCGAAAGGGTTGTTAGACATTGGAACAGGCTGCCCAGGGAAGTGGTGGAGTCACCATCCCTGGAGGTCTTTAAAAGACGTTTAGATGTAGAGCTTAGGGATATGGTTTAGTGGGGACTGTTAGTGTTAGGTCAGAGGTTGGACTTGATGATCTTGAGGTCTCTTCCAACCTAGAAAATTCTGTGATTCTGTGATATAAACCTGGACTGTGGAATTTTATCAGAGAACCTAAATAGTGGTATTTTCCAGTTAAGTGATAAATTGTGGTGCCTATTGAAGTCAGAGATTTTTCATTGACATCAGGTACACTTGGATTGGTCACTAACACTTGAAATTGCCAAATAAAATGTATTATATTTGTTAGTGAATGACAGAGCATAAAAAGTTCAGACTGGTAACAATCTTTTTAATGAATACTTTTACATCCAAGTTTTCAACCTGGGCAGCAATATCTTGCCTCAGTGTAGCAGCCCAGATAGGTTTACCTCTGTGCTGCCAGTTGCTCTGTTTCCATTGCTGCAGCCACCCCCACAGATCATTTGCCACTTGCAAATTTTGCAACGAGATCGTGGCCCTGCGACCGTATACAGTTCTCCAGCTCATCCTGCAATCCAATGCTGTAAACGGAACATGAACAAAAAGAGATTCTCCTCCTGGTCCCACTGCCTGTCTTAACAGAGCCTGGATAACTGGACATACCCTTTGTTGGGTTTGAAGTGCTATTGGGCTATAATTAGAATCATTCTGGCCCTCAGGAGGGGCCTCTGATGTCCCTGCAGAAACATCTGCAGGTCGAGCCTCAGGGGAGGACTCCGATGTTTCCATGGGAACCTCTGCAGCTCAAGTTTCAGGAGTAATCTCTGTCCCTGTGGGGACCTCTACAGTCTGAGCTCCAGGAATGATTCCTGATGTCCCTGCTGAAACATCTGCCAAAATACCCGCTGCAGAAACACCCGCAGACATGCTCGCAGAGATACTCACAGCCCGAGCTTCAGAAGAAACCTCTGTCCCTGCAAAAACCTCTGTATAACCACCTGCAGTCTGAGTTTTGGGAAAGATTTCCGATGTCCTAGTAGAGACCTCAGAAATCCAACTCCCAGGGGAAGTCTCTGGCGTCCCCACAGAAGTCCCAGAGATACGGGATGCCTCTAGTCCATACTGTGGTGGTGGTGCCTTCAGCACAAGAGACCCCCAGAAAGACCACCAGAGACTGATACTCATGCGTCCAGAGAGGGTTTGGATTCCAGGAACTAATTATAATAACCCTGCCTTTTCTAGGAATAGTGATGAATATGTATTAGTCTAGGAGCATAAAAATAACTCCCAACTGACCCTGAACGTGTGCGGGATTTGCTACTCCACCTGGATCCCTACAAGTCCATGGGTCCGGATGGGATTCACCCCCGGGTGCTGAAAGAGCTGGCGGATGTCATCGCGGAACCTCTATCAATTATTTTTCAACGATCCTGGGAATTTGGAGAGGTCCCAGTAGACTGGAAGCTGGCAAATGTTGTGCCAATTTTCAAGAAGGGTCAGAAAGAAGACCCTAGCAATTACAGGCCTGTCAGTCTCACGTCAGTGCCTGGTAAAATCATGGAGAAGTTGGTTCTCGGACTTATTGAGGCGCACCTGGGGGACAAAGCAGTCATTGGTCCCAGCCAGCATGGGTTTGTGAAGGGTAGGTCCTGCCTAACTAACCTGATTTCCTTTTATGATAAGATCACCCGTATGGTGGACCAAGGGAAACCAGCTGATGTGATTTTTTTGGACTTCAGCAAGGCTTTTGACACGGTTTCCCATAGGATCCTACTGGACAAAATGTCCACCATACAGCTAAATAAAAACATCATACGATGGGTGAGCAATTGGCTAACGGGCAGGGCCCAAAGGGTTATGGTAAATGGAGCTGCGTCAGGCTGGCGGGCGGTCACCAGTGGGGTCCCTCAAGGCTCCATTTTAGGGCCGGTACTTTTCAATATTTTTATAAATGATCTGGATGTAGGAATAGAGGGTATTTTGAGCAAGTTTGCTGATGACACCAAACTTGGAGGAGTTGTGGACTCAAATGAGGGCGTAAAGGCCTTGCAGAGGGATCTGGACAGGTTGGAGAGCTGGGCGATCACCAACCGCATGAAGTTCAATAAGAGCAAGTGCCGGGTCCTGCACCTGGGACGGGGAAACCCTGGCTGCATGTACAGACTGGGCGATGAGACGCTGGAGAGCAGCCTAGAAGAGAGGGATCTGGGGGTCGTGGTAGACAGCAAGTTGAATATGAGCCAGCAGTGTGCCCTGGCAGCCAGGAGGGCCAATCGTATCCTGGGGTGCATCAAGAACGGCATCGCTAGTAGGTCAAGGGAGGTGATTGTCCCGCTCTACTCTGCGCTGGTGCGGCCTCACCTCGAGTACTGTGTGCAGTTCTGGGCACCACAGTATAAAAAGGACATGAAACTGTTGGAGAGTGTCCAGAGGAGGGCTACGAAGATGGTGAAAGGCCTGGAGGGGAAGACGTACGAGGAACGGCTGAGGTCACTGGGCCTGTTCAGCCTGGAGAAGAGGAGGCTGAGGGGAGACCTCATCGCAGTCTACAACTTCCTCGTAAGGGGTTGTCAAGAGGCAGGAGACCTTTTCTCCATTAACACTAGTGACAGGACCCGCGGGAACGGGGTTAAGCTGAGGCAGGGGAAATTTAGGCTGGACGTCAGGAGGGGGTTCTTCACAGAGAGGGTGGTTGCACACTGGAACAGGCTCCCCAGGGAAGTGGTCACTGCACCGAGCCTGTCTGAATTTAAGAAGAGATTGGACTGTGCACTTAGTCACATGGTCTGAACTTTTGGGTAGACCTGTGCGGTGTCAAGAGTTGGACTTGATGATCCTTAAGGGTCCCTTCCAACTCAGGATATTCTATGATTCTATGATTCTATGAAATCAGCCACCTGATGTAACAGGTGTGCGTCTTGGTGGAGCAGAGACTCCCGGCGCACCCAGCGCTGTTTGCTTGCCTCTATTCACTTAATAAATTACAAACTTTAATTAGAATCCTATTTGGAACTCAATCATTTATGACAGAAGATGTGATAAACCCACTCAATGCCATGTCTTTTGGCCCAGGAAGTGACCAGATTGTTTCAGAAGTGACTCCCATTGTCAGACTCAATTTTCTCTGGTGTACCATGATGCCACAGCACTTGTCTCCTGCCTTGGGAAAAGCAAACCCACTCATGGGATTCCCAAACAACCACTATTCGTATTGAGGCCCAGCTTCCAGGGACATGGCTGAACATAGCTCATTGATGGGAAGTAGAGAGTAATTTCTTTTCTCTCTCTCTGTGCTTCCACACGGCCTTTGCTTGTTTTTGTTTGTTTATTTTTTTCCCCTCTTCCTTTTCCCTTTAATTAAATTATCCTTATCTCAACCCATGAGCTTTTTTTTTTTCTTTCAAGCACACTTTCTTCTTCCCCTCTTCTAAGGAGGGGGAGTGAAAGAGCAGTTGTGCTGGAGTTCAACTGCCTCATAAGGTAAAACCACCACACAAGAAAAAGGTGCAGAATGATGGGTATGAGAAAGACTGAACACTAAAACAGGGTGGAAGGGAGCTCACCTCAGGTGTAGGTACAGAAATGCATGCAGCTTGGGTGTACTGGGTCTGATTGGGATGGAGTTAATTTTCTTCATAGCAGCCTATATGGTGATGTTTTTTGGATTTGTGACCAAAACAGTGTTGATAACACACCAATATTTTACCTATTGCTGAAAACTGCTTGCACAGCATCAAGGTGTTCTCTGTTTCTCACTCTGCCCACTGCCGTGAGTAGGTTAGGAGTGGGCAAGAGGCTGGGAGGAAGTACAGCCAAGACAGCTGACACAAACTGTCCAAAGGAACATTCCATACCATACAACATCATGCTCAGCAATAAAACTGTGGAGGGGTGGGGGTGGGGTGGAGGGAGGGGGGCATTTTTCCAAGGTACCTGTTGCTCAGAGACTAGATGGGCTTTGGCTTGCTGGTGGTGAGTGACTGCTGCTCATTTCTTTTTTGTTTCTTCTTCTTCTGTCTTTGTTACAGACCATCCGATCAGAGTGAGGAAGTGGATGAAATTGTCATTATAGAACACAAGGAAGTCTCTGAATCAAAGATCCTGGTTCTTATGGGGACTTAAACCTCTCTGATATCTGATGGAAGAGCAACACAAAGTCAAGAAGATTTCTGGAGGGTGTCAGGAATGCCTTCTTGATATATGCACTGAGTCAACCAGGGATGATGCACAGCTGGATTTGCTTCTCTGGAAGAAGGAAGAAATGGTTTGGGATGTGATACGCAGTGGCAGCCTCAGCTGTAGTGACTGTGAAATAGATCTTGATAGCAGTAAAAGATCTTGTTCAAGATCTTGATAGCAGTAAAGAAAGCAAGCAGCAGAGTACAGACCCTGAACTTCAGGAGAACTGATTTTGGTTTATTCAGGAAAACTGGAAAGTGGGATCCCATGGGTGGCAGCTCTGAAGGGCAAAGGATCTGAGGAAAGCTGCCAGGTCTTTAAAGACATCATCCTCCAAGCACAAGAGTGGTCTATCTCAATAGCCAGAAAAACAAATAGAGATATCTTACAACTGCCTTGGCTAAGCAGGGTGCTTGTGATGAAGCTTGAATGCAAAAAAAGCTGTATGCGTGTAGTCTTAAGCTGGAGAAAAAAAGGATGCCTTGAAGAAAAAAGAGAGACTGGTAGCCTTGAGCTAGCAGAAGCAGAGATAAGGGATGAAAGGTTAAAAAAATCAGGAAGGAGAAAAACAGCTGCAGGAAGATTCCAGACTGACCTATGACAACCTTTTGCTCATTAAGGATCAATAACATATTAAAAAAACACACCCAACAAAACGCTAATGTAATGTAAATGTTTAAGTGTTTGTTGAATTATATTCTTGTTGTGGTTTAACCCGACTGGCAGCTAAACACCACACAGCCGTTCG
>NW_023310794.1:15195-27175 GCF_011077185.1 Oxyura jamaicensis | reverse complement strand
ATCTTGAGGTCTCTTCCAACCTAGAAATTCTGTGATTCTGTGATTCTGTGATCGGCTGCCTCCCAGGCAGCAAACCCAGCCACGGTCTCCATCAGGCAGAAAGTGCTCTCCAAAAAGACTGCGGCAACCCAGACCAAGTGCCTGCCCAAAAATGTGGCTGTTCAGGTCTCTGGCTGCAGGGAGTGCCTGAGCTTGTTGCTACCAATGGAGGGTGGCAGACATGCTGCCTGTGTGAAGTGCAAGCAAGTGGAGGATCTGATCAGCCTGGTGGCAGAGCTCAAGAAGGAGGTGTAGAGATTAAGGACTATCAGGGAGTGTGAGTGAGACTGTTGGAGCAATTCCCTGCCATGCTTGGGAGAAAGACACCGGGGCGATACACCCCAAATAGTGGTGGACCCCCTGCCCTGTCGCTGTTGGAGAGAGGGAGGGGACCTGAGAGATGGAGATGTGAAAAACACTGTAACTAATAACGTAGGCTCAGGGAAGGATCTCAGTGAAGTAGCAATTTTATTCGCGATTGCAGTGGCGGGCATCCCAAAAGCAGGTGTGCACCTACTAGTCACATAGTACAGTTTATATACTTTATTTCACGATGACTGGGACCCTCCCCTGTTTCTCCACAGGCTGGGTAATCCAGGTTCATAACCTGTCCAATGTTTCACAGATAATACATGGCTTTCAGTTGCCAGCCTGTTATTTTTCAAATTTAACTTTTTTACTCTGTGAGTTGGTAATGTTTCTTCACTTATCTGACTTGACTTGACACCATGAATTTCACCTAATTTGCACCAAGGAGTCTGGTTGTCTGCATTTTACAAGGTTGTCCGTTAAGCTTTCTTATCACTGCAAGCACATCTCAATACCACATTCCTTCCCCCTAAACAGTGTAACTCTGCAAAAACAACAATTTTGTTCCCACAATTCCCCCTTTTCTTCTTTATAAATTGATGATTTTTGTAAAACTTTTCTCTAAGGTGTAATTTCGTAGATTTCTTCCTCTTCTTCACTTTCTTTGCTTTCCATCTCTTCTAATATTATCATCTTATCTGAGTAAGGTGGTGGCTCCATGGTCATTTGTTTCAGTAGTGCAGTTTCAATTAACCACTGTACTAGTCCTTTTACACAGGGGATAATGCAACAACCAACGGCTGTCAAAACTCCTGCTACTATGATCAAGGATGTAAATATGTACACTACCATCCCTTTCCATTTACCAAACCAAGATTCCAACCATCTGGTGATGGAAGTGTCTGTTCCAAATTTTTCTGCCAATTCATTGGCAAGGGTGGTAAGCCCTTGCAATGCTCTAGTTACTGTGTCATCCGGGGCAGTATTGTTGGGTATAAAAGTGCAACAATGGTTGCTCAGTATCACAGACACACCTCCTTTCTCTGTGAGCATCATATCTAATGTTATTCTGTTTTCCCAAGCCATTTTGCTGGTGGCATCTAGTTGTTCAGCGATTCCTCTTATCGCATCCCTTGTGTAATTTATGAATCTCTGCTGATTATAATAAATATAATTAATCCAATCCACATTCTTATTGACTGTTACCCACCAGAACAGTGACTCAAACCCTGCGGCAATTCGATTCCTGGCTTTCTGTTCATTGGGAACTCCTCTAGGCACCCCATTAGAATCTATGTACACTTTATCATCGAATGATACTCCTAGGCTTCTTTTACTTCTTCTGCATACATGTGATGTTTCTCTTTCAAATGCCAGGGTGAAGGGTATAGCTAATTGAACAAGTGCACAAGTGCCTCCCCAATTAGATGGTAGGGTGGACCGTAAGATCTTTCCTCCACAGTACCACCAGAGTTCTGCCCTGGGCATCTCAAGTCTTGAGCAGCTTCCCAAGTCCTTGGCAGCATTCAAGGTCCTTGTGCACAAGGCAAATTCTCCCAGATGCCGGGTAGCACTCACACCCTGCCGTGAGAGGCAAGCTGTATGGTTGCCTATAGCTGTGGAGAATACAGGGGGAACCCTGGTATTGCTATCATGCAAGGAAGGGAACAGCAAAGAGAGAAACTTACAGGCTTTATTTCCCTAGGCAGTCTTTTCTTGGTATAATGCTTCAGTAGCAATACATTGCATCCCCTGGGAGTCCTTGGTCTACCCCAATGGGAAGGGCACTATCTGGGCAATCGGTCGTCCTGAGGCACAAGCATAGCAATTGCTCTGGTTGAGACTCTGGACAGTATATCTGACCCATTCTATCCAGGCATTCACATCTCCATACCCTGTTCCAATCTCAAATGTTTGCCTAAGATCTTTTATTTCTTTAACTGTGACAACTGCCGCATTTCAAAGAGGGCCTCCTGCTTTCTCCTTGAGTTTCTCCCTATAGTTGGTGACAATTGAGGGTGGTTCCCATACAGCTATCTGGCTGTTGGGTCTTTCCTAGTCACATCTGCTCTGAGACCAAAAGTACGGTTAATAAATCCATCAGCCTTATTAATTGTTATAGTTATGGGATTACATTGTAGAGGCTGACAGTTGGACTGAACAGTTCCTTTAAATATGCTAATCTGGCTCTTTAATGCCTTTAAGCTATTACTTGGACTGGGTGTATACGTCTACCCAGTGGATGTATAAGTGTTTGTCCACCATACATTACTCCATCCTGGGCAAGCGGGTCCTTTAAACAACCCACTACTCTTAGATTCAGGACAGAGATACTTGTTTTCGCTGCTTAATTGTCATTAGGCATTTAAATCTCCACAAGCTAACACCTCATAAGCATCAAACATGATGGTTTGTGGTATTTCATTCTTTGTCACGTTCACTCACATCTTGATGGGATATCTGGCTGCTCCTATTGTCTGGTCATCCTTTTTCCATGTTGTCAATTGGCCAAGGCCTTCTTTGAGGCCTACAATCACCAGAATCATTATTTTTAAATCTTAGGCTTCCAAATAATTATCAATATAAAGAATAAGATGCACACTGTTACTAGAATAGAACCCCCTTGGAGGCACTCCAATTATGTATAGGCCAGTCCTTTCTCCCTATCACAAGTCTCATTCATTAGTTACCTGTGGAAAAAAAAAAAAAAAAAAGGTTAGTTTACAATTGTAAGCTTTTATCCTGCTCAGAGTCTATTATGAGATTTTTCTTTTTGATTTTAACTTTCAACAAGTCTTCTGTAGGAACAACTTCCCAGGTACTAGGGTCGACGGACGCTTTCACTCAAGTATAGTGAGTCCAACCTTTTTCTGCAGTTCTTATGGCTGTTTCAGTGGTTAGTAGTACTTGGAATGGTTCTTCCCATTCAGGCGGGAGTTTTGATTCTCTCCAGGTACATATCAGGACCCAATCTCCTGCATGGAATGAATGTACTGGGAATTCCAAAGGTGGAGTTTGAGCCAACAGTCCATGAACCCTGAGAGATGCCAAGGAAGAAGATAATCCAAGTATACAGTTTTTAAGAAAAATGTCTTTAGTTTCAAAAGTAGGTATCTCACTGCTTCCACTCAGGTGCGGTAGTCCAAACAACATCTCATATGGTGAAACTCCTATATATTTTCTAGAAGCAGTTTTAATTCTGAGAAGTGTTAAAGGTAAACATTTTGTCCAGGGAAGCTTAGTCTCTAAAACCAGTTTTGACAGATGTTTCTTTAATGTCTGATTCATTCGCTCCACCTTCCCAGAAGAGGAAGGATGCCAGGGGGTGTGAAAATCCCTCTCAGTCTCTAAGGCCTGCATTAACCCTTGCAGTACTTGTGAAGTGAAATGACTTCCTTGATCTGAATCAATGTTTTCAACTATCCCATATCTAGGGACTATTTGCTCCAGTGATACCTTAGCCACTGTGTTTGCAGTGGCAGATACCGAGGGGAAAGCTTACACCCATCCAGTCACGTGGTCAGTTAGGACAAACAAGTACTTAAGGCTCCCTACTTTAGGTAACTCAGTAAAGTCTACCTGTATACTTTGGAAAGGTTGAATCCCTGGCTCCCGTCCCCCTCTATATGGTACATCCTCTGCATATTTGCTTCACTAAAGTGTATATTCCTACACAGACATACTTTCTTAGAGCAACATCACACATTGCTTGCACCTCCCAATGACTCTCTTGGTGTAAAACCTTGTCACCTTGTTAGTAGCTTCCTTCACAACTGTTTTCTCCTGTCCTGACAATAAAAGATCATCCACATATTTGTAACAGTAACACCTCCTCGGGAGGTTGGAATTGCTCCAAATCTGTTCTAGAACTTGCCCAAATAAATCGGTGGCCCTGTAAACCCTTGAGGTAAAATTATCCATCTGTATTGTTGCTTCCGCCCCGTTTCAAGGTCTTTCCAGTCAAAGGTGAATATATCGTTGCTCCCAGGGCCTGAGAGCACTCTATTAATAACACTGTTATTCCAGTCTAACAATTTACTATTTGAGTGCCCAATTTCATCATCAAATCCCTCCCAACAAGTTAGTCTCTGCCTCAGGTACATAAAATAATTACAAAAATTACATACAAAAATTGCCCAGTGATCATTTTATCCCTAGTCTCAGTTTGGTGTCCCCAAAAAGTGGCACTGTTATCCCAGTCCCTTCTACCCCCATCACATTTAGGGTTTCATTAGTTAATTTAAGCCCTGATACTTTACAGGCCAGCAATGACCTAGCTGCCCCAGTGTATTGGGTTCACATGGCAAGGTTCTAGTAGCGGAGGAGACTGCAGTGGTAGCCCCTGTGAGAAGAAGCCAGAAGCTGCCTCGTGGCAGATAAGAGCCAGTTTCATTTGGCTCCAAAGGGGCCCACCGCTGCCCAGAGCCAAGCCATGAGCAATGCAATGCAATTTGTGCCTCTACGAGAGCACATCCAAGAAAAGGAAACAAACAAACAAAACCTGTTGCTCAACAGCAGCTGGGAGAGTGAGGAGTGAGAAACCTCCCTGCAGACACCAAAGTCAGTGTAGAAGGAGGGGGAGGAGGTGCTCCAGGTGCCAGAGCTGAAGCCCCCTTGTGGCCTGCCTGTGGAGAGGCCCCTGGTGGAGCAGGCTGTCATTCTGTGTCATGACACAGACCCACACCTGGAGCAGCTCCCAAAGAGCCGCTGCCCGTGGAGAAACTCACACAAGACCAGCCCAGGAAGGTCAGCACCCCGTGGGAGGAATCCCACACCAGAGCAGGGGAGAGAGTGACTGTGAAGGAGCGGTGGAAACGAAGCACCATGGGCAGAATGTAGCCACCACTCCTGACCCCCCGTCACCACTCAGGGCAGGGAAGATGTGGAAGAGAGTGGATGGGGGAAGGTGCCCCCAGCTTGTTTCTTTATTTGTTATTGCTCCAGCCTGTCAGCAATAGGTAATAAAATTTATTAATCTTCCTATGCTAAGTCTGTTTTGCCCATGATGATAATTTTAGAGTGATCCCCATGTCCTTATCTTCACCTCTGAGCCCTTTTTCATTTATCAGGGGCTCTCAGTGGGAGTAGCTTTCTGAGAAGCCCCGACTCCCCTATTCTGAATATATAACAGCTCTCTCTCCTCCTTCTTCCACTCCAGATATTCCTATTTGAAGTGGCCAGCCTGGACACACTTAAAACATCTTATCAAAGCCTGTCCCTGCTAGGATTCAGGCTGCAACACAGGTAGCTTTCCCTGCCTGCCATTCCTTCATCTCTCTTCCTCTCCTTTCCATCCTGGCCCTGACTAACCCTTAAGATTTTCTTCCTCTTTCTCCAACCCTCTGCCTCACTACCTGCTACACTGTCAATACCATTAGTGGCACCATCTGCTTTTCCTTCTCATCTCCCCTCCTGACATACACCTTCAGGGCCTCCCACAGGAGGGCCCCCCAGTGACTGTTCACTACATCCTCCCACCTTCTGGAGCTTTTTCTGTGTATCTGGCCAGGCTTTAATCACGAAATGAAATTTCAAGAAGCCTTGGGATAACGGGCTGTCCTGGTTTTAGCTAGGAGAGAGTTAATTTTCCTCCCAGTAGCTGGTAGAGTGCTATGTTTTGGATTTAGGATGAGACTAATGTTGATAACACACTGATGTTTTACTTGTTGCAGACCAATGCTTACACTAAGCCAAGGACTTTTCAGCTTCTCGCTCTGTCCTGCCAGCAGGCAGGCTGGGGGTGCAGCAAGAGCTGGGAGGGGACAGACCCAGGACAGCTGACCCAAACTGGCCAAAGGGGTATTCCATACCATCTGACGTCATGCTGAACAATATATAGGGGTGGCTAGCCAGGGTGGGGGGGCCGGCTGCTTGGGATAGTCTGGGCATCGGTCAGCGGGTGGTGAGCAATTGCATTGTGCATCACTTGTTTTGTACATATTATTATTATTATTATTTTATTTTCCTGTCCTAATAAACTGTCTCTATCTCAACCCATAGATTTTCATTTTTTTTTCTCGTTTCTCTCCCCCATCCGAGAGAGGGAGGGGGGAGGGTGAGCGAACAGCTATGTGGTGTTTAGCTGCCAGCTGGGTGAAACCACAACACAGGCTTTCATCCGTGAGTACTTTCATCCCTTTCATCAACACAGGATTCATCCCTGAGTACTTTCTCTTTCTGACCCCAAGGCTCTCATATGATTTCTGTGTCGCAGACTATTATTATTCCAGCCAGGGTCGACAAGTGGGTATTTCTACTCTGCCAGTATTACCCCTGGTCCTGGAGGATGAGCTCTTTCCCATTCTTGTATAGCAGCTCTCCTCCTGATCATTCCCCTTTCTTCCCCTGTAAACAACATAGTATAGCCATCGTTACAATACGCCCCCCCCCCCCCCCCCCCATCTAGCCTGATGGGGTCCTCCATTAAAGACTTCATCTCCTTCTTAAAACTTCTAATCTCTCTGCTAGTAAGGAAGGGGTGGGAGGGGTTCACCTAAGGGGATCCACAGTTAGTGTTAGTACTGTTAGTATCAGGGAAGGCAAAATTCTCAGTATCTCTTCTACCTTGTTCTAATTCTTACCAGAGCCAAGGTACGCTCCTTCTCTAGGGACAGCGTTAATTGCAGTCCCTGTCTCCCTTCCTGGAGCGACTGCTGCTGCCACCGGTGCAATATTAGGATTATAGGGAGCATAACTTGGCTCCTTCTCCAAAAAAGGAATCTTATTGTTTACATATAAATTTAAAGCCTGAATTTTCATCAGACCCGTATTTTGGCCAAAATACTGCTGTTTCCTTAATTGGTTCTTTTGTCCAGACTGATACACAATATTTAACCATTTTCTTCTTTTATCATCTCCTCTAATTTTGGGATTATTTTTCCAATTTCTTATCATTCTTTCAGAAGAACTGTCAGTAGGCACTCCCCCAGGGATATCTCCCTGTACCCTGGAACCCATATTTTCCAATTTTTCCTAGCCCTTGTCAGTGTGCTGCTACAGAAATTTCCCTCCTGCAGTGTACCACACACTAACGTTCCGATTCTGGAAAATGGGTGTGTACTGCTAAGCACTTTACCATGCAAGGGGTAGCGCACACCTATGGGTTTACCAGATTTCCTAGTGTACTGCCAAGCACTTCACCGTGTAAGGGGTACCATACACCAAATTTCCCAAGACTCTTCCTTTCTCTCTCTTATCTCACACTTCGTCCGTCTCTGGCCGCGCCCCTCGTGGAGCTACAGAACTGCAGATCAGGACTCCACACTCACTTCGTACAAAAGTATGTCTCAATCACACGTCACACACAGTCTCACCCGACCCCCAAGGCAATACTTAATATTTCTTATCTTGGTCTGTGCACAGAGTTACCGGATCAATTCTCAAACCTAGAGTGCCTACTTTCTTCCCTTCCCCAGTACTTCATGGATCCTGCCTTTTTAATCAGTCTCGGGCCCTCTGTCAGCTCTCCGCAGAACCGCCACCATCAATGCACAGGACCGCTGAAATCAGTGGGGCATGCCTTCCTGCTGCTGCGGTGGCAGGGCTCCCTGTTAGGTGACTGGACGATATGGAGGAAGGTCCCCACAGGAGGTTGTCTAGGGGAAGGAAGTTAAGTCCATGCCGCAAGACTTCCTCCACCAAGAAGGAAAGAAGGGTAATTGTCATAGGCGACTCCCTTCTGTTGACGATTTGGATGAGGGAACTGAGTTTGGAAATCAGTAAGTTTGGAAATTAGGAGACGTTTCTTCTCAAAAAGAGTGGTTAGGCATAGGAACGGGTTGCCCAGGGAGGTGGTGGAGTCATCGTCCCTGGGGGTGTTTAAGGAAAGGTTGGATGTGGTACTTAGGGACATGGTTTAGTGGGTAATATTGGTGTTAGGGAGACAATTGGACAAGATGATCTTGGAGGTCTTTTCCAACCTTAATGATTCTATGATTATATCAATAAATATATTGATGCTTTTCGCTTACAAGTGAAGTATATAATTTTCATCTGAGATAGACTGTGACCTATTAGTCTACACTGCCAAGGCGATTGGCTCTGGGGAAGACGCATTCTGCAGCGGAGCGGGGGATGGAGACAGACAGGGTTTTTTTCGGCACTCAAAGCAGCCGAGGGAGCCGCCAGGACCCGGCAGGCCTCGCAAGGGAGGCTGACGAGGCGTAGGCGGAGCCAGGAGCGCCCCCTCCAGGGCCGTTCAAAAGCAGCACCTAGAGAGCACGGCAACTGACAGGCCCACTGACTACTACCCGCTACTGGTCTTTCAGGCTGGTAATGACGAGGTAGCAATGAGAAGTCTGAGAGCGATCAAAAGGGACCTTAGGGCTTTGGGGCGACTACTTAAAGGATCAGGGGCACAGGTTGTGTTTGCCTCTGTCCTTCCGATAGGGGGGCTCGATGCTGACAGGCGGGCTCATCACATTAACACTTGGCTTCGGGACTGGTGCAACCAACAGAACTTTGTGTTTGTCGATCACAGGAAGGTCTACGTGACACCAGGCCTGCTGGCACCAGATGGGACGTGCCTCTCTCAGAGAGGGTAAGGATTTTTGCTCAGGAGTCGGCAGAGCTGATAGATAGGGCTTTAAACTAGAGTCGAAGGGGGAAGGGGATAATACCAGGCACGCTGGTGATGAGCTAAGGGATGGTGCACTAGAATCAGAGGGACTGTGTGCCAGTGAGGTCCTTCGGTCAGCTCCACAAGGTGCTGCGTGTAGGGAGGCTCATTTGAAGTGCTTATACACAAACGCACGCAGTATGAGGAATAAAACGGCTGATCTAGAAGTCTTGGCCCAGTCCGAAAGCTACAACATCATTGGCATAAGTGAAACCTGGTGGGTTGAGTCCTGTGGCTGGTGTGCTGAAATAGATGGTTACAGGCTCTTCAGGAGGGACAGGCAGGGTAGGCGAGGTGGGGATGCATGCGAAGCATGGGCCGGACTGTGTGGAACTTCAGGTTGGCGATGTCAGAGTTGAGAGCCTCTGGGTAAGGATTAAGGGATGAACAAATAAAGGGGATGTCGTTGTGGGAGTCTATTACAGACCACCTGGCCAGGACGACAACGCCAATGCATTATTCTTTGCAGAACTGAGAGATGCCTCGAGATCAACTCCCCTTGTCCTTATGGGGGACTTCAACCTGCCAGACGTCAACTGGGATCACCACACGGCTGACACAAGCAAGTCCAGGAGGTTCATAAAGCACCTAGATGATAACTTCTTGGTGCAGGTACTAAGGGAGCCAACTAGGAAAGGTGTCCTCCTCGATCTGTTGCTAGAGAACAGAGAGGGTCTTGTGGGAGACGTGGCATTTGGCTTCCATCTTAGTCATAGTGACCATGAAGTGGCTGAGTTTAGAATTTGTGGTGAAAGAAGGAAAACTGCCACCAAAACTGGGTAGGAGGAAAGCAGACTTCAGGCTGCTCAGGGAACTAGTCAGCAAGGTCCCCTGGGAAGCTGCTTTTGAAGGCATTGGCGTCCATCAGTGTTGGTCAGTCTTTAAGCACTACCTCCTAAAAGCACAGGATCAGGCAATTCCAAAATATCAGAAGTCAGGCAGGCAGGGCAGGAGGCAGGCCTGGCTGACCAGGGATCTTCTACTGGAGCTTAGGCAAAAAAAGAAAGTGCACAGCTGCTGGAAGGAGGGTCAGGCGACGAGGAAGGAATACAGGGATGCTGTTCATGTTTGTAGGGAGAAAATTCGTGTGGCCAAAGCCCAACTAGAGTTGAAGCTGGCCATGTCTGTGGGAGACAACAAAAGAGGTTTTTTTTTGGTTTTTTTTTTTCAGATATGTGAACAGAAAAAGGAGGACCAAAGAAAACATAGGTCCGCTACTTGATGGGGAAGGTCTCCTCACAGACAACGACATAGGCAAAGCAGACACATTTAATGCCTTCTTTGCCTCTGTCTTCAACGCTGATGATGGGCTTCAGGACCCAGGGTGCCCTGAGCTGGAGGACCATGATGGAGGGAGTGACAAACTCCCAACCGACCCTGAACGTGTATGGGATTTGCTGCTCCACCTGGGTCCATACAACTCCATGGGTCCGGATAGGATTCATCCCAGGATGCTTAAAAAGCTGCCTGACGTCATCGCGGGACCTCTCTCAATTATTTTTCAACAGTCTTGGGAATCTGGAGAGGTCCCAGTAGCCTGGAAGCTGGCAAATGTTGTGCCAGTTTTCAAGAAGGGTAAGAAAGAAGACCCTAGCAATTACAGGCCTGTCAGTCTCACATCAGTGCCTGGTAAAATTATGGAGAAGATGATTCTTGAAGTTATTGAAGCGCACCTGCGGGATAATGCAGTCATTGGTCCCAGCCAACATGGGTTCATGAGGGGTAGGTCCTGCCTAACAAATTTGATTTCCTTTTACAATAAGATCACCCATCTAGTCAACCAAGGGAAACCAGCTGATGTGATCTTTTTGGACTTGAGCAAGGCTTTTGACATGGTTTCCCATACGATCCTACTGGACAAAATGTGCAGCATACAGCTTAACAAAAACATAATACGATGGGTGAGCAATTGGCTGACGGGCAGGGCTCAAAGGGCTGTGGTAAATAGGACCACATCTGGCTGGCAGATGGTCACTAGTGGGGTCCCTCAAGGCTCCATTTTCGGGCCAGTCCTCTTCAATGTTTTCATAAACTATTTGGATGTAGGACTAGAAGGTGTTTGAGCAAATTTGCTGACGACACCAAACTTGGAGGAGTTGTGGACTCGGCTGAGGGTGGAAAGGCCTTGCAGAGAGATCTGGACAGGTTGGAGAACTGGGCAATCACCAACCGCATGAAGTTTAACAAGAACAACTGCCAGGTCCTGCACCCAGGACATGGCAACCCTGGCTATACATACAGACTGGGCAACGAGACGCTGGAGTGCAGCCCCGCAGAGAGGGATCTGGGGGTCATGGTTGACAGCAAGTTGAATATAAGTTAGCAGTGTGCCCTGGCAGCCAGGAGGGCCAACCGTATGCTGGGGTGCATCAAGCACGGCCTTGCTAGTCGGTCGAGGGAAGTGATTGTCCCCCTCTACTCTGCGCTGGTGCGGCCTCACCTCAAGTACTGTGTGCAGTTCTGGGCACCACAGTACAAAAAGGACATGCAACTGTTGGAGAGTGTCCAGAGGAGGGTGATGAAGATGGTGAAGAGCCTAGAGGGGAAGACATGAGTGGCGTCTGAGGTCACTGGGCCTATTCAGCCTGGAGAAGAGAAGGCTGAGGGGAGACCTCATCGCGGTCTACAGCTTCCTCGCAAAGGGGAGTGGAGGGGCAGGTGGCCTATTCTCCATAAACACCAGTGATAGGACCCGCGAGAACGGGGTTAAGCTGAGGCAGGGGAAGTTTAGACTAGACATCAGGAGGAGGTTCTTCACCAAGAGGGTGGTTGCGCTGCGGTGGTTTTACCATGCTAGGCAGGTGAACACTACAACCCTCTCTCACTCCCCCTCCTCAGATGAGGAGGGGAAGAAGTAAAGGAAAGAACAACTCACGGGTTGAGATAAGGATGATTTAATTAAAGAGAAAAAAAATATTATTAAGGAAATATTATTATTAATTAAACAATTCAACTAAAGGGAAAAAAGGGGAAAGGGGAAGAGGGAGGGGGAAAGGGAATAACTAAACAAAACAA
>NW_023310794.1:0-10195 GCF_011077185.1 Oxyura jamaicensis | reverse complement strand
ACAACACCAGTGTGATACCACTGCTGTTCTAGCTACAAGTGCAGAGCGCAGCACTGTATGGGCTGCTGCAGGGAAAGTTAACATCCCAGCCAGACCCAGTACATGTACACTGGAACAGGCTCCCCAGTGAAGTAGTCACTGCACCAAGCCTGTCTGAATTCAAGAAGAGATTGGACTGTGCACTTAGTCACGTGGTCTAAACTTTTGGGTAGACCTGTGTGGTGCCAGGAGTAGGACTTGATGATCCTTATGGGTCCCTTCCAACGCGGGATATTCTATGATTCTAGTTCTTAAGTCAGCCAGGTGACAAGTTATACAACTGAATTCAAGTTTAAAAAGATTACCGCATTTTAGTGTTCTGTGAGAGAATATCTGTGTCTCATTCCACATCCATACCACCTACCTAACCATATACTTTCTACCTTTTTCACACACCGCATTTGAGAAGGTATAACTGAAGCCAGGGATAGAAGAATAATGTGATTAAACAAGCCCCCAATGATTTCTAAATAAAACAATTGTAATTATTCAAGCCAGGAATGGAAGAGTGGGAGCTTGCTTAATCACATTAAAATAGATGTTGCTGAGTGTCTTTGCTTGCTACTGTGCAAATTAACTGAAACAAGGAGTCTCTGGGCCCCTCACAGAAGATGTTTCCTGACAAAAACGGGGAACCTGTCTCAAAAACCAGCTGAGACCAACCTTGTTGTTTTGACAAGAGTCAAAGTGCAGCTGAGTCTGTACAAAGGCAGGGGCTCAACTAGTGGTGATGAAGAATTCTCAGCCTTCATCCCCACAACCCCCTGACGACCACCACCAGAAGGTACTGCACAGGTGCAGACAGGAGGAGTTTATGGAAATGACCCCTTGGTGCTATTTTTAATACAAAGCAGGGATAGGTTATGAATATGTATAGGTGTATTGGGAAACTTCATGCATATACAACTCTTTACTGCATATAACCAAAGCAAGTTGCCGTGTTATGGTGCGCATGCCTTTGGGAGCTATCCCGCATGCGCCGAGTGCCAAAATAAGCCACATACCTACTTTCTAACTCATTTGCTTTGAGTTGTAGAGTTCTTCCACAAATCAAAACAGATTAATATCACAACAAATTTGTCCAGCAGTCAGTTTTATGCATCTTCACAAGAATCTCACAAACCTCTTTGACTTGATTAGCTTGATTTAAAATAGCCAGTTTTCTTGTGTTCAGTAAAGACGACTTGAACAATATAGGATTTTATGTTAATTTCCAAAAATTTTAGAAAAATGGTCTCAGAATATTTTTTAGATAAACCAAGATGAGAAGATGTAGCGGTTTTACTCGGGTGGACAGCTGAGTTCCACCACGGCTGCTCTCTCACTTCCCCCTCCTCAAAGAGGAAGGGGGAGAAAAGACAACACAAAGAGCTCAAGGTTTGAGATGAGAATGATTTAATTAAAGAGAATAGGGAAAAAAAAAGTTGCATGGAAGCACAGATAGAAAGCAAAAAAAAAAGATTATTCTCTACTTCCCATCAACAGGCAATGTTTGGCCACACCCTGGGAAGCAGGGCCTCAAAACGCTTAACGGTTGTTTGGGAGAACAGCCCCCTCCCCCACGAGAGCCCCCCTTTTTATTGCTGAGTGTGACATCATGTGGTATGGAATATACCTTTGGTTGGTTTAGGTCAGCTGTCCTGGCGATGTCCCCTCCCCATCACTTGCTCACCCCCAGCCTGCTGGCTCTTGGGAGCTTGAAGCAAGTCCTGATGTGGTGCCAGCATCATGCAGGAACAGACACAACACTGGAGTGATACCAGTGCTGTTCTACCTACAAGTGCAGAGCACAGCACTGTATGGGCTGCTGCAGGGAAAGTTAACTCCTTCCAGACAGACCCATCACAGAAAACAACAAATAAATAGAACCAATGAAGCACTGACTATCCATAAAAGTCATCTAAATGATATCAGTCAATATTGCAAGCTTCACATAGACACAAGAATCCCTATAGTAGATGCTTATGGAATAACCTCTTCAGGGGAAGCCTCTTTTTAACTCCATTAGTTTGATTTATACCCCAAAGCAAAAAAAAAAAAAATTCCTTCCAGAACATGTGTATGCTTACTTGTTTACTTGTTCAGTTGGTGACTTTTAAGGAGTCTTACAATGGATTAGTTTAAAACAGAAGTTGAAATTTGCAAACGACTTCTAGCAAGCATTAAATGCCTTCCTCACTTCATGCACCATTGAATGCTTATTTTGTCTTATCTCATAGCACACTAAAGCAAAAAAAAAAAAAAAAATCAATAGAAGATACACACATACCCACCCCAAAATGTGACAGCCACTCTCATAAGTACCAGAGGCATTCTGAAGTAGCTTTGTTTTGCAAGGGGTTTCCTATTTAAGGAGCTTTTTGTCTCTCAAAATAGAAACTAGCTTATTATGAAAAAAAAAAACATGACAACTGTTTGTAACAAATCAAGTACATCTGACATAGACTGAACTTCTGAGAGTAACCATTACTGTTGCTAGGAGCCAGTTGCTGTGCAACTTAAAAGGGTATGTGGTACTTTCAGACTAAGAAGCATTAATAAACCTGTAGTCCTCCTTATACATCTGATCAACTTGCTTAAAGAGCTTAAAACTCTTCAAGTAGTCACACATGCCTACAGACGTATCCTTTTAAAAAGGGTTAAACTAACAGATTTTAACACTATATGTAAATATTAAAGAAAAAAATAAAGCAGTACATATCTACATTGCATTCTAACTGAACGCAAACAAAAGTTTTCCTCTAATTCATCATTTAGAAGGACAATTAAAGATCTTAAACACCAAGAAATCCCTGAGTTAATGTTTCAACAGTTAAAACAACTGCACATGTTCCATATAGATGTTTTATTGTATGCTCTCAAAAACATCAAACTCCATATTTTGGACGATAAATTAGCAACCTAAAAAAAACCGCCATCATGATGCTTCATATTTACTTTTTAATATCTAAACATGTCCAAAAGATCTTCAAGTTGACTACAATGTTTTTAACAAATACAGAAGAACCCAGTTTGACAATCATTTTCAATCAAAAATTCTGCAGGCCAAATTAGATATCTACAACTACCTCTACAGAATCAATGTTTTCAATAAAGTTTTTAGCAAATCCACTGGAGAAGGGCTAAGAAACGGCACATAGAAGTGAACAACGTGGCTTTTCTCCAAGAAGTTGCTGTATAGTAACACAATTAATGACATCTATAGGAAATAGCAAATCTGGCTTATGCCTTTTGCTCTTTAAACATATTGATATTACAATAGAGTACATTTGGTAATTGTCCAGCTGTCTATTGCCAAATGAAATACATAACACCTGAGCACTGCCTTTCCTTCAACAGTAAGATAAATTCTTATCTTTCACAGGTAATTATTCAGATGAAATCTGTGTTCAGATACCTCTACCTTTCTTTTAAATTAGATAGAGGGCAGTATCACAAACTATTTCCTTAGGAACACAAAAATTAACTGATGTCACAAAAGTTATCAAAAAGGCTAAGATTAACTAGTCTATAAAATACTTAGCTTGTGCACCTCAAAACATTTCATACTACTTCCATAGTACCTCTCAAAAAGAGGTAATAAAAATGAAGACTGCTCTGAAGGCAAAAAGTCTTGGGGGGGGGGGGAGCAAATTTCTTCCTAAGAAAGCATTCATAAAGGCAAACAGTTTTGCATGTCTTTTCTAAAGCAAAATCAAACCTGTTCTTGCCTAGATTAGGTTAATGGGTTTAAGACAAGTGGGTTAATGGGTTTATAAGACAAGCCAACATCTCTTGCCTCAACACTGTACTTTTAGGATTTAGCCTTGTAAAAAAAAAAAAAAATGTAGTGACAACTAATGGATTCCAGAATCAAGCACCTATTTCCATCAACTAACTCATGCAAAAAAAAGACAAACTAACAAGCAGTCTTTGCTACTTCAAATTACTTTCAAGGACAGATTGCTGCAACATTAAAAGCTACCCTACTGACCATCATCTCAAAAGTGATGGAAAATAGCCTAGAATTATATCAATACAGCTACAGTTAAAAATATCTAAGTATGTTATTGTGAAATGTGTTTGATTCATGTCAGTATGGAACAATGCTAGGGCCGCATGATGAAATATAAACTCCTATTTAAGAAAAACAGAGTGATTAGTGTACATAGTTCTTGTATCATGCAAAAGGAACGATCCAGCAATTTGTGTAAATAGAGGGTTTGAAGGGTGAACATTGAGACTCTAGTCTGGGAGATAAGAGGACCAAGGAGTTTCTTTTAGGAAACTGCTGACTTTTGCATGGGACGCTGCCCAAGCCTCTGATAACCAGCAAAGGGATCCACCAAATAAGGAGAAAGGGGGAGTTGAAGGACGACCGAAGGACAAAGCCTGGGAGGAAGACTACGAGCCTTCAGCACAAGAGACCTCCAGAAAGACCACCAGAGACTGATATGCATGCGTCCAGAGAGGGTTTGGATTCCAGGAACTAATTATAATAACCCTGCCTTTTCTAGGAATAGTGATGAATATGTATTAGTCTAGGAGCATAAAAATCAACCACCTGATGTAACAGGTGTGCGTCCTGGTAGAGCAGAGACTCCCAGTGCACCCATAGCTGTTTCCTTGCCTCTATTCGCTTAATAAATCACAAAAATCCTATTTGGGACTCAATCATTTACCACATTATGAAGTAAAAACATTTACTGCATTGTACTTAAAAATTACTGGTTATCTGAACTACATTGTACTGTCATGGATTTGTTAGATCTAGTTTCCACTGAGGCAAATTCTTTTTCTCTGTATTGCCCAAGGAAATACTAGAGACAGGAGGTACTTCAGCAAACAGCAGTTGCAAAATGCTCTGACTTGAGTTGTACTGTAAGTAACCTTTTATTACATATAAGTTAGTCCCTTGAATGCAATTAAAGTAAATGAAACTTTTGCAAACAGGTTTGTTTACATAAGACAGGACAGAGCCTCAATCCATTAAGTTTGAGGAGACAGCTTGGCTGAATAAGGATTTTTCACAGAAAGAAATTCAACCAGAACCAGGCCCTACTGATATAAAACCTGCACCTGGGCCAGGGTGATTCCAAGCACAAATACAGGCTAGGTGGAGAATGGACTGAAAGCAGCCCTGAGGAGAAGGACCTATGGGTGTTGGTAGATGAGAAGCTCAACATGAGCCTGCAACATGTGCTTGCAGCCCAGAAAGCCAGTTGTATCCTGGGCTGCATCAAAAGAAGCATGGCCAGCAGGTCTGGGGAGGTGATTCTCCCCCTCTACTCTGCTCTTGTGAGACCCCACCTGCAGTACTGTGTTAAGCTCTGGGGCCCCCAGCACAAGGACATGGAAGTATTAGAATGAGCCCAGAGGAGGGCCACAGGGATGATCAGGGGCTGGAGAGAACTGGGGTTGTTCAGCCTGGAGAAGAGAAGGTTCCAGGGAGACCTTATAGCAGCCTCCCAGTACCTAAAGGGGGGCCTATAGGAAAGCTGGGGAAAGACCAGACTCTGTCAGTGAGTGGAGTGATAGGGCAAGAAGTAATGGTTTTAAAGTAAAAGAGGGTAGATTTAGATTAGATATAAGGATTAAATTCTTTACTCAGAGTAGTGAGAAACTGGAACAGGCTGCCCAGAGAAGTTGTGATGCCCCATCCCTGGAAGTGTTCAAGGCCAGGTTGGATGAGGCTTTGAGCAACCTGGTCTAGTGGGAGGTGTCCCTGCCCATGGCAAGGGGGTTGGAATTAGATGATCTTTAAGGTCCCTTCCGACCTAAGCCATTCTTTCTAGGATTCTATAAACCAGCACTCCTCTCTCCCCTCTTATGGAGGATCTACCTCATCTGCAAGGCTAGCATGCTTCTACCATATAACTTGTCCAAGCTGAATGCTCCCTTTAGTCTTTTCCACTCTAATTCTTTCTCCCTCACACCTCAGCAAACTTTAAGTAATTGATGCAAGTATGTCGATCAGGCTTTGACAAATACACACATGCTTATTCTTTCTAAAGAACTGTTTCACACGTACATGACAAAAATGTACCTGAAGTGAAAAAGATATTGCCATCTACACTTCAAAAATGTTTATGGTAAGTTTAACATGGTAAAGGGTTATCACACCAGAGGTGTTTAAATCAGCCTTCAGGTTGCTGGTGAGAAAGTGAGAAAAATAGATCCTGAACTGCTAAATAAACATTCTTTCTAGTCATTTACAGTTGACTAAAGAAGTCTTCCTCAAAATAGATTTTAATAATCAATTATGGGCGTGTTGAGATGAAGCCAGTAAAGTTGACACTCCAAAGTAATACAGGAGATTAACAAAAGAGTAACTGCAGGATACTCCTGCAGTTCAGTTGGATATACTTCAAATATAACCGACGTGCAATGCTTCCCAACCTTGCCACATCCCACTATCTCAAGTAAACTGTGAAATATTAAATCACGTGGAGGTGAAGCATCTAACAAAGAAAAGAACAGTGAATAGGAAACAATTCAGCAAAAGGGAACTGAACTGAGGAGCTCAATCAAGATTGAAATTGAGCGCCAGCAAATACAGAAAACAGAATTGTAAGATGTAGATTAACAGACAAAACTATCGGCAATAGGTGGTGGGAAGCAAAACAGGACAAAAACATAAGTTGCAAAAACAAATAAAAAGCTGATAAAACAGAAGATTTGAAGACTGATGTTTAGTTTAACTTCTTGTCTAGAAATAAAACGAACGAGATATTTAAAGGATGTTATCTTCCACCACTGTCTGAATACAAAAAAAGATTTTAAAAGTCTAGCATTTTGTCTTCCCTTTTCACAGACATATCTATTTAAGCAGAAATCTAGAAAACATTTTTTTTTCCTAATACAATATTACTTTATAGTTAGGTAAAAATTTAGTTGAGAAAAGGTTTGATTCAAGAGGACCGATAATGTGATAAAGATATCACTGTTTTGTGCCAGTTTGTAAGATGCAACTAATAAATCACGATGGAATTGAATGTTAGAAAGATAAACTAGAGCAAATCCAAGGAAAGCAATTATACAGGAAATACCCATAGGATTTATGTTAAGAACCAATGAAAAAATACTGGCTAAGGGTCTGTGAAGAATTAGATACCCACACAGTACTAATGTTTTTCTTTAAGTTAATGGTTTTAAGTTAATTTACAAATAGGTTAAAAGCCACAGTAGTTCTATGTAGAAAAGCAACTACACTTTCATTAGTTAACAGAAAGACACTGTAATACGTACATTTGTTGTAAGAAGGGATGCACTTCCTAAGACAGCATAAGCTAGGGTTAATCAACTGTAAGACTGCTTAAGAACATTTACTGAGAGAATACAACCTGATACAGGAACTAAATGACAACAAGAAACCACGCATACCAACTAGCAAGTTCGGACCACCTTAATTAAGAAAACATAAACATATAGATGGTTATTATTCCTATAGAACTTTTCATTAAAGACTTTTTTTGCTCTTCAGTAACAAACATTTCTAAGAAAATAAGACAAATACACAGCATTGGGTGCTCTAAATACACTTAATTCCTTTGATTTTACTGAAAACTTAGTAGTTTCTATACTATCGGATTAAATTCTACAAGTAGTATGAGCTGGAGAATTCAAGAAGGTTTGAATCAGTTCATGAAAGTCAATACAGTCAAGTATTCCATTTAGAACAAGTATGTTTATAAATAAAGTGAAAATATCTTTATGTGAGAACAGAAAGTTGGGAACTCAGAAGCACAATTACAGAGTTAAATTCTAAAGCTTGCAACCCAACAGCTTGGTTTACAGAAACAACAGCTGATTACAGTGAAGAACTTCATACAGCACCCATTAGCCTCTCAACCTCCACTATTAACCACTAACCACACCTTCAAGCCAATTTTAAATGATCTCTAATCCCTCTGCTGTGTTACCCACTGGCTTTCCCTATCAATACACAAAATATTCTGGAACATGACAAGTACCACAGCATCTCAGACCACAACTTCCAATAAAATAGATAAATTCCCTTCGTAATAAACAACCACGGGGCAATTTGCATCATTTCTGGAAAAGAAAAAAAATTGAAACGATACTTATTCCCATATTATAAAATAGGTGAGAAGGAAGGTAGAGGAGATAAAAGAACTCGAGCTATGTCGTCCGTCCCCCCCCCCGTCCCCCCAGTAGTGAAGCCCAAGGGAGCAGTCCCTGCACAGACACTGCAAGGAGAGAGAAGATAAAGGTTAGGGTGAAAGGAAAAGTGAAGAAAGGGAGAAAAAGATTGGATTGCAAATGTGTGCATAACAGTTACATTCACCTGAATGGTGGAAGTTCGGTCCTGCTGGTAGCGGCTGTTCTCGTAGGTGACGATCAGGAAGGAAATGGAAAACAGCAGAAGAGCAGCTATTGTTGATGAGTAACAGTCACCAAGGCTACAGTGACTATGGCGCTTGATTCACAAGGCAACAGTTGCTATAACTCACAAAAGAGAGAGAACAAGCGAGAGAGGAGGAAGCAGTGACCCAGCCTAAGATATCCGGAAGAGGCAGAGCCTTTCTTATGACGGACAGCTTCTAGGACCGGAGGGGAGGGGTGCGGTTTCCTTAACGGGGAAGGAAAATAAGGTTGGTAGGGACACACTAACTCCTCCACCTCCCTAAAGGCATGAGATGGCACTTTCTATCCCCAACAAGTGAAATAGCAGTAGTATGACAATGGACAATCCCTGGATGTAAGTCACACTACATTAGAGAGGCTAGGGAAGGAAGCTTGTGGCTGGTGGCTGGTGGCAGTGGCTGATTGTTCGAAAGGATAGCAACCGCGAAGCTGAAACCCGAGTGGGAGGGGGAAGGAGAGAAGGGGGGTGTGGTCATATCTACATATCTGTCGCCTAAGTGGATCACTCTTACTGACATCCTGACGTCACATCCGATTAGCAACTAAGAGAAAGGGTGTTTGTTTGTGTTTTGTTTGTTTGTTTGTTTGTTTTTGTGCAGGGATCTCTGTTCAGGGGATTACTTTGCTTTTCCACCATGCTTTTCCTGCCACTCAGAAGCAATTGCAGAGTAAGCAGGAACTTGTTTTGTGCTCGCTGCTTGTCACCTTTCTACTAATTTTTCCATCAGGAAATGGCAGGGAAGAGCTGCTGATAGATGGGGTATTTGTTAACTTCTGCCATTTTAAAGTCAGTGAGACTATGACAGCAGCTTTACTATCTTCAATGGCAAAGCTGAATATTTTCAGTAACTGCTGCATACCCTTAGCTTGCTGGACTCAGCACATAGACAAGCAGTGTGCACATTACCAGCTGCCTTGGGCCAACCTTTCCCTGCAGTGATGTTCATCATAGATCCCTGCTGTTACCCACATATCACTCACCAAGGTGATCAGCTCCGGGACAGAGGCGTTCTGCAGTGAAGCAAAGAATCGCGACGTGCAAGGGATTTTCTGCATCAAGGCAGCTCAGGCAGCAGAGGGAGCCTCCAGGAGCCAGCGAGAGTGGCTGACAAGGATTGGGCGGAGCTTGTATCAAAAATAGTGTGGCCAGCAGGACTAGGGAAGTGATTGTCCCTCTCTACTCAGCTCTGGTAAGGCCACACCTCAAATACTGGGGCCGCCCGGTCCCCCAGCCCCTCGTACAACAGCAACCCCTAGGATGAGAGGTTAGGAGTGTGACATGTCAGTTTGTGCAGGAGGGCGCAGAAGCTTGGCCAGCTCGACCAAGGAGTGATAGTATCCACCCAGCAGAAGGCCATGGCCTCTCAGAATTTGGCACCCACCACAACCCATACAGTCTCCCAGAGAGTCTGGGGGGGACATGCTGCTACCCAAGTGTCAGGTTGTAGGGTGTGCCCTATTCTTATGCCAGTTCAGGACCTCAGGAGTGAGCACATCTGGGGGAGGTGTGCCCAGGTAGAGGCACTCCTCCACTTAGTGACAGAGTTTCTGGAAGAGCTAAGTAGATTGAGTATCAGGGAGTCCAATAGGGAGATAGACTACAATAGTCGCTCTGTACCTTCCCTGAGACAGGCCCAAGAGACAGAAGGGATGCACAATATGGAGGATTCCCTATCCTCTCTCTACCTAGCTGAATACACTGACCTAAAGGATAAGTAACAATGGCAAAAAGTCCCTGGTAAGTGTAATAAATTAGTGGGGGTTTGTTCATTGTCTTTGAGGAATTTGG
>NW_023310793.1:0-10022 GCF_011077185.1 Oxyura jamaicensis | reverse complement strand
AGCCAATAAGTGATGTTGTTTGCGCCTCTGTGAGAGCATATTTAAGAAAAAATAAAAATAAAAGCTGCTACACAGCAGCTGGGAGAGTGAGAGGAGTGAGGAACAGCCTTGCAGGCACCAAGGTCAGTGAAGAAGGAGGGGGAGAGGTGCTCCAGGCACCGGAGCAGAAGTCCCCTGCGGCCTGTGGTGAGGACCATGGTGGAGCAGGATGTCCCCCTGCAGCCCATGGAGTACTACGGTGGAGCAGGGTTCCACGCTGCAGCCCGTGGAGGAGACCACGGTGGAGCAGGTGGACCTGCACCAATGGAGGCTGCGGCCTGTGGAAGACCCCTGCCAGAGCAGATTCCGGGCCAGACCTGCAGCCCGTGGAGAGGAGCCCACGCAGGAGCAGGTGACCTGGCAGGAGCTGCTGCCCGTGGGGGACCCAGGTTGGAGCAGTTTGCTCCCGAGGGATGGACCCCGTGGTACGGACCCATATCTGGAGCAGTTCTTGAAGAGCTGCTGCCTGTGGGAAGCCCAAGTCAGATCAGTTCAGCAAGGACTGCATCCTGTGGGAGGGACCCCACAGCACAGGGGACGACAGTAACCGAGAAGGAGTGGCAGAGAAGAAGTGCTATAGACTGACCAAAACCTCCTTTCCCCTGTTCCCCTGCGCCGCTCGGGACGAGGAGGTGGAAGAGGGCAGATAGGGGGGAGGTGCTTTTAGTTTCTTTCCTTTGTTTCTCACTTCTCTAGCTTGTTAGTAATAGGTAATAAATCTTACTGTCTCCCTATGCTGAGTCTGTTTTGCCCGTCACGATAATTACTGCGCGATCTCCTTGTCCTTATCTCAACCCTTGAGCTCTTTTCATCGTAGTTTCTCCCTGTTCCTCTTTGAGGAGGGGGAGTGAGAGAGAGGTTGTGGTGGAGCTCGGCCGCCCACCCAAGTAAAACCACCACATTACATCACGGTAAAAGGGGCAACTGGCCAAAGTGAGAAGGCATATTTTTGTGAACCTTTGAGATATAAATTGGGAAAACAATGAGGCATCCACAGATTTCTGTACATGCCCAACTCCCCAAAAGCACTATTGGGGAGAGATTTATTGGAACAATTGGGTGCAACAATTACATTTGAAAAAGGAGAGATTACTCTGGAGGTAAATGATCAGCAGTATATCCAAATGAGTTTATTCTAAGCAAGTGTTCCTACGGAAGGAAAAATCAGCAAAGAAATTACGATCCAGGTATATCCCGGGGTATGGGCCACTGATGTACCAGGGAAAGCAAAAAATGCTCCACCTGTTGAGGTCAAACTTAAGGAAGGATGACAGCCGATAAGAATCAAACAGTATCCCTTGAGGAAGGAAGACAGGGAAGTAATTTGACCATAAATAGAAAAAAAAATTACAACTGGGGTTACTAAGGGAATGTGAGTCCAATTTTAACGCTCCCATATTACCTTTCCTTAAATCTGATGGGTCATACCGGGTGGTCCAGGACCTCTGGGCTATAAATAAAATAACTGAAGACCTTTACCCGGTAGTGGCAAATCCATATACCTTGCTGACTGTATTGACACCTGATCTAACCTGGTTTACCGTTTTAGACCTGAAGGATGCCTTCTCTTGCCTCCCTCTCCATAAAGCCAGCCAGAACATATTTGCATTTGAACGGGAAAAGCCTAAAAGTGGGCGTAAAACCCAGCTCATTTGGATAGTATTACCACAGGGGTTCAAAAACAGCCCTACCATATTTGATAATCAACTCGCAAAGGATCTCGAATCCTGGGAAGCCCCACGTGGGGAAGGGAAGCTGTTACAATATGTGGACAATATCCTCATTGCCACCAAGACAAAGGACGCTTGTATGACTTGGGCGGTGAGTCTGTTGAACTTTGGGGGTTCCAGGGTGTCCTGGTTTCAGTTAGGACAGTTAATTTTCCTCCCAGTAGCTGGTAGGGTGCTATGTTTTGGATTAGGATGAGAAGAGTGCTGATAACATGCTGATGTTTTAATTGCTGCAGAGCACTGCTTATACTAAGCCAAGGACTTTTCAGCTTCTCACTCTGTCCTGCCAGAGGGCAGGCTAGGGATGCAGCAAGAGCTGGGAGGGGACAAACCCAGGACAGCTGACCCAAACTGGCCAAAGGGGTATTCCAGACCATCTGACGTCATGCTGAACAATATATAGGGGTGGCTAGCCGGGGTGGGGGGCCGGCTGCTCGGGGATAGCCTGGGCATCGGTCAGCAGGTGGTGAGCAATTGCATTGTGCATCACTTGTTTCGTACACATTATTATTATTATTTTTTTCCTGGCCTAATAAACTGTCTTTATTTCAACCCACAGGCTTCACTTTCCCGTTTCTCTCCCCAATCCCAGAGAGGGAGGGGGGAGCGTGAGTGAATAGCTGTGTGGTGCTTAGCTGCCAGCCGGATTAAACCACAATAGTCCTTTTTGGCGTCCAACGTGGGGCATGAAGGGTTGAGATAATGACAGATCTGACCAGAGTGTGTTAAACTAAAATTGGTATAAGTATTATACCTGCTTGATAGTTGCTAGTCACAGTGTTGATTGCTTTAATCTCAAGTCTGCTGTGCCCGTTTTCCAAACTGAGTTTTATAGCACGTTACTTTATGTGCTCCCTTTCGTGTTGTTTATCCTTCCCAGGCCCTGGTTTAAGATTATTACGGTACTGTGCAGTGTAACAATGCCTTATGATATGATGAAATTCCTGCTCATGACCCTAACCTGGTATTTGTACTCAGCACTGTCATCAACTCTCTACTTTGGAAACCATAGCTCGGAAACTCTTAACAATTACACCTATTGCCTTTTTTCGTCAGGGAGCCAATCTGTGGAGGGAACAGGGGAAGATATTTTTCCCTACTTGTTCACTCTCCCTTTCTCCTTCACCACCCTCTTATCCTCCGAGCTAGTTACGATAGCTCTCCAAGATGCTGAATATCCTTGGGATGTTCAGATCAGCATGGTGTTATTGTTATGTCTCCTGAATGTGCTTCAGGTTTTGTTTAAAGTTAAACAACTACTTAGGAATCTCATCCAGAGATCTGTCCTGAGGCGGGATAGTTGTGAGTGGCAGGGAGTGTGGGAGGATATGGGCAGGCATCTAGAGCAGTGGGCACCTCCAGTACTTTGGAAATTCACCCCTGAACAACTGCAAAACCCTAAAAAACTGGTAGAATGCTTGCAAAAAGAGTGTCATGACTCTGGCAGTTCCAAAGTGACACAACTCACTATAGCGTGCTGGGGCCCGGCCTATGCCTATCGAGCTGCAATTGATGCTACTATCAACCTAGTGAGAGACCCTGCAGCCACTCCAAGTCCTGTGACAGGCCCAACGGCCACTCCAACCCCTATGATGGACCCCGCAGCCTCTCTAGCTCCTGCAGCCACTCCAGCCCCTGAATCCGCTTCAGCCCCTGCAGCCGCTCCAGCTCCTGCAGCCGCTCCAACCCCTGTGATGGGCCCAGCGTGTATTCCAACCCCTGTGGCAGACCCTGTGGCTGGGTCAGAGAAGCGAGCTGTAGCAGTGCAAGTTGCCCCTGTAGACAAGGTGAAAAAATGGTATAGAGACTCAGGTCGTTTAGAACGCAGAGAGTCTTCTGCTAGGTCTAGGTGTAGAGAAGACGAGGTCGGGCTATCAGAGGAGCAGGAGCATGAAGATGAGGATGTTGAAAAATCAACAGTAACTACCCAAAACCTATACCAGCGTGAGCTACGAGATGTGAGAAAAGATTTTGGTCACTGCATAGGCGAGCAGCTTGTCACCTGGCTGCTCCGGTGCTGGGATACTGGAGCCAATTGTGTGGAATTAGAGGGCAGGGAAGCCAGGCGGCTGGGATCCCTTGCTAGAGATGCAGGCATTGACAAAGCAATTGGAGATGGAGCACGATCTTACAGCCTCTGGAGGTGTCTCCTGTCAGCTGTGAGGGAAAGGTATCCCTTCAAGGAAGAACTTATATGTCTACCAGGCAAGTGGACCACTATGGAGAAGGGAATCCAGTACCTGAGGGAATTAGATGTACGGGAGGTGATTTATGAGGACCTAGACAATGGACAAATATCCATAGATCCAGATGAAGTCAAGTGCACACAACTTATGTGGCAGAAGTTTGTACAGAGTGCACCATCATCATATGCCAGCTCATTGGCAATAATGGCCTGGAAAGAGGATGAGGAACCCACAGTGGGTGATGTGGCTAAACAACTCTAGCAGTATGAAGAAAGTGTCTCCTCTTCCTTACAGGCCTGCGTCTCGGCTATGGAGAAACTTTCTGAAGAGTTCCACCAACTTGAAGAGAATTTATCTTCCTTCCCACCTGAACGAACCAGTGTTCACCAACTAAAAGAGAATAATTTGGAGAAACTTTCTGAAAAGGTCCAGCAACTTAAAGAGAGTTCATTTTCCTCCCCTCCTGTACAAACCAATGTCTCTGCTATTAGGGGTAAGCATTCATCCGTGCAAGGAAGACGATATGGTGGATACACACCTCGGGCCATCCTGTGGTTTTACCTACGTGACCACGGAGAAGACATGAGAAAATGGGATGGAAAATCTACCTTGACCCTATAGGCACGGGTACATGAGTTGCAAAAGAAAACAATCGGGAAAAAGGGGGTCTCTGAAAAGTTTGCTGCTCCAACTTCCAGCAGGCAGTCCTTTAAACACAGGAATGAAGATTCTGACGAGGATTAGAGGGGCCCTGCCTCCAGCCAGGGGGAGGAAAGGGACAATCGAGTTTATTGGACTGTGTGGATTCGATGGCCTGGCACATCAGACGCACAGAAGTATAAGGCTTTAGTAGACACCGGTGCACAATGTACTCTAATGCCATCAAGCTATACAGGGCCAGAGCCCATCAGTATTTATGGAGTGACGGGGGGGATCCCAGCAATTAACTGTATTGGAAGCTGAACTGAGTCTAACTGGGAATGAGTGGCAAAAACACCGTATTGTGACTGGCCCGGATGCTCCATGCATCCTTGGCATAGACTATCTTAGAAGAAGCTGAGTGCTGCAGTGCCGGACATGCTAGAACTCCAGTACAAACTAGAGTCAAAGGCAGCCAAGTGATACGCCACAATTGATATCGCTAATGCATTTTTCTCCATCTCTCTAGCAGCAGAGTGCAGGCCACAGTTTGCTTTCACTTGGAGGGGTGTCCAATACACCTGGAATCGCTAGCCCTAGGGGTGGAAACACAGCCCTACCATTTGCCATGGACTGATCCAGTCTGCACTGGAGCAGGGGGAAGCTCCTGAACACCTGCAGTACATTGATGACATCATTGTGTGGGGTGGCAGTGTGGCCATGGGGGTCGACAAGCCCCATGGTTGGTGATAACATCAGACTCTTAATGATGAGGCCATCAGGAATGTAAAGAGTTCAGAGGGAACAAATAAGGGTGATAAAAGGGTGATTCAGGAGACACCTTGTTGTCTTGGGTTGCTTATCCAGTCGTTAAGGCATGGAAGTTGCTGGGTGTTTGCTGTTGCTGGGCGAAGTTGTTGACCAATGAATAGTTAGTGGAAAAGTACTGCTGTGGGGTGAATGGTATAAGAAGGGAGCCTGTCCTCAATATGGGGATGCAACAAGGAATGAAGTTATGCCCTCAATATGAGAGATTAAGTTAGGCCCTCAGTAAGAGAGAAAGGAAGTTATGTCATCAATAAAGAAGTAGCAGTTACTGATCCTAAAAGAACCCTGGTGTCCGTGTGGTCTTTACGCCACAATGTGGCGGGACACAGCAGAGGAAGCTTTTGAGAAAGGGAAGAAAATAGTCTAAATCCTTCTTGCGAGAAACACTCTGTAGCCAATAACTTAGGCTCAGGTGAGGATCTCAGTGAAGTAGTAATTTTATTTGCGATTGCAATGGCAGGCGTCCCACAAGCAAGAGTGCAGCTACTAGTCACATGAAGGGAATGAACGACACGACTCCAGGCTGGTGCGTAGCTGAAGCAACTTTATTGTTTAACCCATCTGTAATAAATATTGTATAATAAGTTTGTTAATCAAACCGGTGGGGAAGTTTGTGGGGGGGCTGTGACAACCCTGTATAGCTGGAAAGTTTCCAGCTACAAATCCTGATAAGAACCTGTTGATTGGAACGCTTCCAATCAGCTACATCCTGCTGAGCAGACAACACCGGGAACCTCCTGTTAATAATTGCAGCAGCCGAAATGTCCAGATAAGAATATGTGTAGTGCTTGCTCAGCAAGATCGCAACCTGCAACGCAGAGGAAGACTACAGCCTTCATCCTCACTGTAATGAACATTAAATACTGTGAGATTTGTTAACCAAACCGATCTTGTAACAAGCATTGTATAAGGAATTTGGTAATTGTTAAGCAAGCCTGTTGGGCAACTTTCCAAGACACTGCTTTTGGTGTTACCTTGTGGGTGTAACCTGCTGAGATCCTGATAAGCTAACAAAGGCAGCGACTGAGATGGCCAAATAAGGACATGCTTGCTAGAGGCCACGATCCACAATGCAGAGGAAGACTACGGCCTTCATCTTCACACCCTCTCCAGAGAGCTTGTGATGACACCCCCCCCCCCCCCGTCACAGTCTGCGCAACCCACAGAGCACACCAGGATACCCGGAACAACCAGGCTATAAGAAGAGGACTCTGGCAGGGGTGAGGTGCGTGCCGTTGGTGGAGCGGAGACTCCCCGGCCGCCCAGAGCTGTTCTGCTTGCTTGGTTGCTTGCTTAATAAATTCGGCTTTAATAAATATTTTACTGAGAGTGGGTTTGTCACTGCCACTTATAACACATTTACTTATATAGACTTAGCGTATCTACATGCTTTTATCACTCGACTTGGCAGAGCTTGCTCATTAGCCGTTATTTATTGTTCACAAGGCGATCGCATGGCAGCCGTATCTCCTTTGTGTGTACTGATGAGCAACAGGGCAAACTGTACCTGTTGTTTTTGTTCTTCTTATCCCCCAATTATACCTCCTTTATCTTCAAGCTACGTGACTTTTGCCTCGTTCTGCATTTTTCCTTTTTTTCACTTCATCTCTGTATCTAATATACTCCACATACTTTCTGACTGATCTCCCACAGTCACATAGTACAGTTTATATACTTCCTTTCTTCACAACCGGGACCCTCCCCTGTTTCCCCATTGACTGGGTAATCCAGGTTCACAACCTATCCGATCCTTCACAGACAATACATGGCCTTCTGTCGCCAGCCTGTTAAATTTCAAATTTCTTTTGACTTTTTTACTGTTTGAAGTGGTAATGTTTCTTCACTTATCTGACTTGACTTGACACTGTGATCTTCACCTAATTGTTCTAAGGAGTCTGGTTGTCTGCATTTTACAAGGTTGTCTGTTAAGCTTTCTTATCACTGCAAGCATATCTCAATACCACATTCCTTCCCTCTAAACAATGTAACTCTGCAAAAACAACATTTTTATTCCCACAGTTCCCCCCTTTTCTGTTTTTATAAATTGCTGATTTTTGCAAACCTTTTCTCTAAGGTGTAATTTGGTAGGTATCTTCCTCTTCTTCACTTTCTTTGCTTTCGATCTCCTCTAATATCATCACCTTATCTGAGTAAGGTGGTGGCTCCATGGTCATTTGTTTCAATAGTGCAGTTTCAATTAACCACTGTACTAGTCCTTTTACACAGGGGATAATGCAACAACCAATGGCTGTCAAAACTCCTGCTATCATAGTCAAGGATGTAAATATGGACATTACCAACACTTTCCATTTACCAAACCAAGATTCCAGCTATCCGATGATAGAAGTGCCTGTTCCTATGTTTTCTACCAATTCACTGGCAAGGGTGGTAAGCCCTTGCAATGCTCTAGTTACTGTGCCATCTGGGGCAGTATTGTTGGGTATAAAAGTGCAACAGTAGTTGCTCAGTATCACACACACACCTCCTTTCTCTGCGAGCATCATATCTAATGCTATTTTGTTTTCCCAAGCCATTTTGCTGGGGGCATCTAGTTGTTCAGCGATTCCTCTTATTGCATCCCTGGTATAACTGATGAATCTCTGCTGATTATAATAAATATAATTAATCCAATCCACATTCTTATTGATTGTTACCCACCAGAACAGTGACTCAGAGCCTGCAGCAATTTGATTCCAGGCTTTCTGTTCATCAGGAACTCCCCTAGGCACCCCAGTAGAATCTGTGTATACTCTATCATCAAATAATACTCCTAAGCTTCTTTTACTTCTTCTGGGTATTTGTAATGTTCCTCTTTCAAATGCCAGGGTGAAGGGTATAGCTAATTGAACAAGTGCACAAGTGCCTCCCCAATTAGATGGTAGGGTGGACCGTAAGATCTTCCCTCCACAGTACCACCAGAGATCTGCCCTGGGGATCTCAAGTCTTGAGCAGTTTCCCATCAAGTCCTTGGTAGCATTCAAGGTCCTCGTGCACAAGGTAAATTCTCCCAGATGCTGGGTAGCACTCCCACCCTGCCGTGAAAGGCAAGCTGTATGGTTACCTATAGCTGTAGATAATGCAGGGGGAACCCTGATATTGCTATCACGCAAGGAAGGGAACAGCAAAGAGAGACGCTTACAGGCCTCATTTCCCCAGGCAGTCTTTTCTTGGTATAATGCAATCATACATTGCATCCCCTGGGAACCCTTGGTCCACCCCAATGGGAAGGGCACTATCTGGGCAGTCGGTCATCCTGAGGCGCAAGCATAGCAATTGCTATGGTTGAGACTCTGGACAGCATATTTGACCCATTCTATCCAGGCATTCACATCCCCATACCCTGTTTCAATCTCAAATGTTTCTTTTTGTTTCTTGAGATCTTTTATTTCTTTAACTGTGACAACTGCCGCATTTCGAAGAGGGCCTCCTGTTTTCTCATCGAGTTTCTCCCTGTCTTTGGTGGCAACAGAGGAACATTTCCATTTAGCTATTCCCCATCTGTCTGTTGGGTCTCTCCCAGTTATTTGTTCTCTCTGCTCAATTGCCATTGGGCATTTAAATCTCCACAAGCTAACACCTCACAAGCATCGAACATGACGCATTGTGGTATGTAACCCTCTGTCACAGTCACTCATATTTTGATGGGGTATCCCGTCTTTGCTATTATCTGGTGTGATGGTTTTGCTCAGGTGGGCGACCAAGCTCCACCACAACCGCTCTCTCACTCCCCCTCCTCAAAGAGGAACAGGGAGAAAATACGATGAAAAGGGCTCAAGGGTTGAGATAAGGACAAGGAGATTGCACAATAATTATTGTGATGGGCAAAACAGACTCAGCATAGGGAGATAGTAAGATTTATTGCCTATTACGAACGAGCTAGAGAAGTGAGAAACAAAGGATAGAAACCAAAAGCACCTTCCCCCCCCATCCACCCTCTTCCACCTCCTCCCACCGAGCGGTGCAGGGGAACGGGGGAATGGGGGTTATGGTCAGTCTATAGAAGTTCTTCTCTGCCGCTCCTTCTCGGTCACTCTCGTCCCCTGTGCTGTGGGGTCCCTCCCACGGGATGCAGTCCTTGATGAACTGATCCAGCGTGGGCTTCCCACAGGCAGCAGCTCTTCAAGAACTGCTCCAGATATGGGTCCGTACCATGGGGTCCATCCCTCGGGAGCACACTGCTCCAACCTGGGTCCCCCACGGGCAGCAGCTCCTGCCAGGTCACCTGCTCCTGCGTGGGCTCCTCTCCACGGGCTGCAGGTCTGGCCCGGAATCTGCTCTGGCAGGGGTCTTCCACAGGCCGCAGTCTCCGTCGGTGCAGGGCCACCTGCTCCACCGTGGTCTCCTCCACGGGCTGCAGCGTGGAACCCTGCTCCACTGTGGTACTCTATGGGCTGCCTGTGGACAGCCTGCTTCACCATGGTCCTCAGCACAGGCCACAGGGGACTTCTGCTCCGGCGCCTGGAGCACCTCTCCCCCTCCTTCTTCACTGACCTTGGTGCCTGCAAGGCTGTTCCTCACTCCTTTCACTCTCCCAGCTGCTGTGTGGCGCAGTGTTTTTTCCCTGTCTTAAATATGCTCTCACAGAGGCGCAAACAACATC
>NW_023310792.1:0-1289 GCF_011077185.1 Oxyura jamaicensis | reverse complement strand
TGTTGTGTCTGCTGCTGAGAAGTGCTGGCACAGCATCAGCACTCTCCCTAACCCTCCTAGCGGGTGGGCAAAAAAGCGAGAAAGAAACATCACCAGGGCAGCTGACCTAAAGCAACCAAAGGGATATTCCATACCATATGATGTCACACTCAGTAATAAAAGGTGGAAAAAGGAAGAAGAGGGGAGGGGTGGGCTCTTGTTGCAAAAACGTCTGTCCTCCTCCCGAACACCGGCTACGTGCGTTGAGGCCCTGCTTCAAGGACGTGGTCAAGCATCGCTCATTTGTGGGAAGTAGAGAGGAATTTCTTTTGTCTGCACTTCCACATAGCCTTTACTTGTTTTGTTTTGTTATTCCCTTTCCCCCTCCCTCTTCCCCTTTCCCTTTTTTTTCCCTTTAGTTGAATTGTTTAATTAATAATAATATTTCCTTAATAATATATATATATATATATTCTCTTTAATTAAATTATCCTTATCTCAACCCGTGTGTTGTTCTTTCCTTTACTTCTTCCCCTCCTCATCTGAGGAGGGGGAGTGAGAGAGTGGTTGTGGTGTTCAGCTGCCTAGCATGGTAAAACCACCACACTATCTAAGCCCATTTTCTTACAATCTTGTGCCATACCTCCCTCTAAGAAATCCTGCCCATCTCTATCATGTCTGCTAGTAATTTGGCTGGGCCAAGTAATGACTCCTCAAGTGCACACATGGACTGTCTAACCGAATACACAGATGACAACTGGTCTGCTACCTGCTATGGGGGAGCACAGCAACTTTCTCTCTCAGCACACACCAATCTGGATCTTGTTGCTTCCCATATGCACCAGTCTTCAGAAGGTCTCAAGTTTAAGTAACTGAGGGATCTCTGCATCTGTCAAGTTTAGCTGAAACGTGGCCCTAGGGACTGGAGAAGGTAGCAAGAAAGAAGCAGAACAATTTTTTAGAAAAAAATGTGTGTGAGCACTTAACCACATGGGCCGTATCTAAAGCAGCACAAAACTGGATTGGTTAAATGACAGTGGTACATTAAATACATGTGAGATTTTGTTGTGGTTTAACCTGGCCAGCAGCGAAGCACCACCCTCTCCCCTCCCTCTCTGGGATGGGGGAGAGAAACGGGAAAGTCAAGCCTGTGGGTTGAGATAAAGATAGAATCACAGAATCACAGAATCACAGAATAGTCTAGGTTGGAAGAGACCTCCAAGATCACCGAGTCCAACCTCCGACCTAACACTAACAAGTCCTCCACTAAACCATATCCCTAAGCTCTACATCTAAACGTCTTTTAAAGA
>NW_023310791.1:0-2734 GCF_011077185.1 Oxyura jamaicensis | reverse complement strand
TTCTGTAGTTGGATAGCCATTCACAGTCTTTGTTTAATCCTGATCTGATGGTGTCAAATTTGCAAATGAACTGGAGCTCAGCAGTTTCTCTTTGGAGTCTGGTCCTGAAGTTTTTTTGCTGTAAGATGGCTACCTTTACATCTGCTATTGTGTGGCCAGGGAGGTTGAAGTGTTCTCCTACAGGTTTTTGTATATTGCCATTCCTGATATCTGACTTGTGTCCATTTATCCTCTTGCGTAGTGACTGTCCAGTTTGGCCAATGTACATAGCAGAGGGGCATTGCTGGCATATGATGGCATATATAACATTGGTGGACGTGCAGGTGAATGAGCCGGTGATGTTGTAGCTGATCTGGTTAGGTCCTGTGATGGTGTTGCTGGTGTAGATATGTGGGCAGAGTTGGCATCGAGGTTTGTTGCATGGGTTGGTTCCTGAGTTAGAGTTGTTATGGTGCGGTGCGTGGTTGCTGGTGAGAATATGCTTAAGGTTGGCAGGTTGTCTGTGGGCGAGGACTGGCCTGCCTCCCAAGGTCTGTGAAAGTGAGGGATCATTGTCCAGGATGGGTTGTAGATCACTGATGATGCGTTGGAGAGGTTTAAGCTGAGGACTGTAGGTGATGGCCAGTGGAGTTCTGTTGGTTTCTCTTCTGGGCCTGTCTTGTAGCAGGAGGCTTCTGGGTACACGTCTGGCTCTGTTGATTTGTTTCTTTATTTCCTTGTGTGGGTATCGTAGTTTTGAGAATGCTTGGTGAAGATCTTGTAGGTGTTGGTCTCTGTCTGAGGGGTTGGAGCAGATGCGATTGTACCTCAGTGCTTGGCTGTAGACGATGGATCGTGTGGTGTGACCGGGGTGGAAGCTGGAGGCATGAAGGTAGGCGTAGCGGTCGGTGGGTTTTCGGTATAGGGTGGTGTTAATGTGGCCATCGCTTATTTGTACGGTGGTGTCCAGGAAGTGGACCTCCCGTGTAGATTGGTCCAGGCTGAGGTTGATGGTGGGGTGGAAGCTGTTGAAAGCATGGTGGAATTCTTCCAGGGCCTCCTTCCCATGGGTCCAGATGATGAAGATGTCATCAATATAGCGTAGGTAGAGAAGGGGCATGAGTGGACGAGAGCTGAGGAAGCGTTGTTCCAGGTCAGCCATAAAAATGTTGGCATATTGTGGGGCCATGCGGGTGCCCATAGCGGTGCCACTGGTCTGGAGGTATATATTGTCACCAAATTTGAAATAATTGTGCGTGAGGATAAAGTCACAGAGCTCAGCAATAAGTTGTGCTGTGTCATCATCAGGGATACTGTTCCTGACAGCTTGTATTCCATCTGTATGTGGGATGTTTGTGTAGAGAGCCTCTACATCCATGGTGGCTAGGATGGTGTTTTCTGGGAGGTCACCAATGCATTGTAGTTTTCTCAGGAAATCTGTGGTGTCACGGAGATAGCTGGGAGTGCTGGTGGCGTAGGGTCTGAGTAGGGAGTCCACATATCCAGACAGTCCTTCAGTGAGAGTGCCAATGCCCGAGATGATGGGGCGTCCAGGATTTCCAGGTTTGTGGATCTTAGGTAGTAGATAGAATAACCCCGGTCGGGGCTCTAAGGGTATGTTGATTTGTTCCTGTGTTAGTGTAGGGAGTGTCCTGAGTAGATGGTGCAGTTTCTTAGTGTATTCCTCAGTGGGATCTGAGGAAAGTGGCCTGTAGAATTTGGTATTGGAGAGTTGTCTGGCAGCCTCCTTCTGGTAGTCAGACCTGTTCATGATGACAACAGCACCTCCTTTATCAGCCTCTTTGATGATAATGTCAGGGTGGTTTCTGAGGCTGTGGATGGCATTGCGTTCTGCACGACTTAGGTTATGAGGCAAGCGATGTTGTTTTTCCACAATTTCTGCCTGTGCACGTCGGCGGAAGCATTCTATGTATAGGTCCAGACTGTCATTTCGACCCTCAGGAGGAGTCCATGTGGAGTTCTTCTTCCTGTGTTGTTGGTGGGAGGGTATCTGTGTATCAGTGCGCTGTTCAGTGTTATCATGAAAGTATTCTTTGAGTCGGAGGCGGCGAAAGTAGGCTTCCAGATCACCACAGAACTGTATCATGTTCGTGGGGGTGCTGGGGCAAAAGGAGAGTCCCCGAGATAGGACAGACTCTTCTGCTGGGTTGAGTGTGTAGCTGGATAAATTGACGATATTGCTGGGTGAGTTAGGGGTACCCCTGTTGTGGCCCCATGTGGCAGGTAGGATTTTAGACAGCTTACGGTCCTTTTTCCTTTGTAGAGAGGTGAAGTGTGTAATGTAGATCTCCTGTCTTATTTTAGTAAAGTCCGTTTGTGTGGAGGGTTGGTTATTTATGAGAGTCTCCAGGTTGGAGAGCTCTTTCTTGATGTTTTTCTGTTTGCTGTATAGGATGCTGATCAGGTGGTTCCTCAGTTTCTTTGATAATGTATGGCATAATCTCTCACTGTGGTCTGTGCAGTATGTAGATAGCAATGGATTTTTCACCTTCAGTCCATTTGGTATGATGTCCATCCGTTTGCATTTGGAAAGGAAGATGATATCTGTCTGTATTTGTGCAAGTTTCTTCATGAGGTTGATAGATTTCCATTCCATACGGCTAAATGCAGTGCCTTGCATGGTGTCAAGTATCAGAGGGGTAGGCGTGTTAGTCTGAATCTGTAAAAAGCAACAGAGGGTCCTGTGGCACCTTTGAGACTAACAGAAGTACTGGGAGCATAAGCTTTCGTGGGT
>NW_023310790.1:0-3488 GCF_011077185.1 Oxyura jamaicensis | reverse complement strand
AGGGGACAGGGAAAGATATTTTTCCTTACTTGTTCACTCTCCCTTTCTCCTTCAGCACCCTCTTATCCCCTGAGCTAGTTACGATAGCTCTCCAAGATGTTGAATATCCTTGGGATACTCAGACCAGCATGTTCTTGTTGTTATGTCTCTTGAATGCGCTTCAGGTTTTGTTCAAGGTTAAACAACTACTTAGGGATCTCATGCAGAGATCTGTCCTGAGGCGGGATAATTGTGAGTGGCAGGGAGTGTGGGAGGATATGGGCAGGTGGCTAGAGCAGTGGGCACCTCCGATGTTTTGTAGATTCACCCCTGAACAACTGCAAAATCCTAAAAAACTGGTAGAATGCTTGCAAAAAGAGTGTCATGACTCTGGCAGTTCCAAAGTGACACAACTCACTGTAGCATGTTGGGGCCTGGCCTATGCCTATCGAGCTGTAGCATGTTGGGGCCTGGCCTATGCCTATCGAGCTGCAATTGATGCTACTATGAACCTAGTGACAGACCCTGCAGCCGCTCCAACTCCTGCAGCCGCTCCAGCCCCTGCAGCCGCTCCAGCCCCTGCAGCTGCTCCAGCTCCAGCTCCTGCAGCCGCTCCAGCTCCTGTGGCTGAGTCAGAGAAACGAGCTGTAGCAGTACAAGTTGCCCCTGTAGACAAGGTGAAAAAATGGTATAGAGACTCAGGTCGCTTAGAACGCAGAGAGTCTTCTGCTAGGTGTAGGTATGGACAAGAGGAGGCTGGGCCATCAGAGGTGTGTGGGAAATCAGTCAGAAAGTATGTACACGTTAAAAGCTTGGCGCTTTGCAACTGAGACACTGAGATCATGGCAAGCGGAAAAAAGGGTACAGACAGCGGCCGCACAGGCTACGCAGGCGGGTGAAATAAAAAGCGGTGACTGCGTACCGCTTGAAAAAGCAAACCTGACAGACTTGGGAATAGAGGCAGAGACGATATCCCAACCCATAGCGGCCACTCTGCACTCGATGCAATTGCGGCCATCAGCGCCGCCAGCGCCGCCGCCCGCCCCGCTGTCAGCTCCGGGCGCCCGCTTGCCCGTCCCGGCGCCGGCTGCTGCGTTTCTCCGGTTTGAGCGCCCGCCCACCCGCACCGGGCGCTGCCATGTTCCGCTTGCTGCTGCGCCCGGGCCCGCCGCCCCGCGGGCCCCCACTCGCCGCCGCCCGCCGCCGCCGCCGCCCCCCCACCATCCCCCCCACTCCCGGGCCGGCCCCCCCTTAGCCCGCCGGCCCCTCTGCTGGCGCTGCGGGCCGCCGCCGGCAGCTCGGCCAAAGATGTGGGTGGTTCCCCTGAAAAGGCAGCCACACATCTCAGCTGTGAACAGAAGAAACGCAATAAATCCCAGCAGCTGAAAAAGTTTTCAAAGAATGTGCTGCTGTAGGGGTTTCATTCCACGTTGGATTTTCATCAGTATCTCTAGGAATCTTCTACCTGGCTGTGTCAAGTGGTGTTGAAATGACTGCAGTTCTCTTCAAACTTGGTTTCCGTGATTCATCGCTGCAATCTAAAAGGGCTGCTGGTACAGGCACATTTCTGTTGGCATATGCTATTCACAAATTGTTTGCTCCAGTACGAATCATCATTACTATAGTTTCTGTGCCATTTATTGTCCGATACTGCTGGAAGATTGGTTTCTTCAAACCTCCTACCCCACATCTGTGATAACTTCTTTAGGTTTTTACTCGCCCAACGTGGGGCTCAAGGAATTTGAGATAAGGATGACAGCTGAGAGAAGTAATGGGCAAAACATGGATTGAAAGTTTTTGTGAATGTAAAAGTTGTGAAGAATTCAATAAAGTTGTAATTGTCTCGGACCAAGATGGGTACCAGCAAGGGGGTAAGGCCATGGCTGGCCTCCTCCTCACAATCACCGCTGTCATCGGTTATTGCCAGCCCTGGGTCTCCATCCAACCATGCCACAACATCGGGGTCACCCTCGCCAACATGACAGGACAAGAAGCGATGTGCCTGTCCCTGGCTAGTGCTAACAACCTGTTTACAACATGTCTGGTGGGGATCCTGGCAGATAACAAAGTCTGGACTGTCTATTTGCCACGAGCGCCCCTAGAGTCACAGGAATTAGATATCCTGGGAAGTGTACAGCAACATCATGTGTACAGTTCAATTACATGGGCAAAAACCAAACCATGAAACACATTGTCAATGCCACACTCGCTCCTTATTGCAATGCATCTGTTTGGTGTAATTATACAAAACTATAATAGCATCATTCCTTGTGCCCGGAGCAGCTCTGCTTGGCTGTGGGATCGACTGTGGATCGGACGCCCCTAGGTGCACCCCGAGCATTTTCCTCGGAGAGGTCTCCACTCTCAGCTGCTCACCACGGGAGTAGACAAGGACCTCCTGAAGCTGCAGACAAATTATTTTAAGTGATATTTTCTTGTGGTATGAATGAAAAGTGCAAGAGGCCTCTTTGCGTGATTGTGTGATTTTACTGTGCGAGTGAGAAGCAGCATAGCGGCGAAGCACCATCCCTAGTGCTTAGTGGCTTGTTGATTGATGTAGATTCTAGTAGGCATGCTATTTTACAATCATAATTCTGCATGTGACTTTCACCCTGTTGCTAGTTGTACCGTGCTTGTTTCAATGCTTACAAAGAATGCTTTTGTGCTCAATGCAATCAGCTTGGCTGTTAGAAATAAAAAAGAGGGGGAATTGTAGGAAATCAGTCAGAAAGTATGTGGAGTATGTTAGACACAGAGATGAAGTGAGAAAAGGAAAATGCAGAATGAGGCAAAAGTCACGTAGCCTGAAGATAAAGGAGGTATAGTTGGGAGACAAGAAGATCAAAAAACAACAGGTGCAGTCCGGCCTGTTGCTCATCAGTACACGAAAAGGAGATATGGCTGCTGTGCGATCACCTTGTGAACAATAATAACGGCTAATGAGCAAACCTTGCCAAGTTGTGTGATAAAAGCATGTAGATACGCTAAGCCTATATAAGTAGAGGGGTTAGACAATAAAGTGCTTCAGCTACACACCAGCCTGGAGTCGTGTCGTTCTTTCCCTTCAGAGGTGCAGGAGGATGAAGATGGGGATGTTGAAAAATCAACAGTAGTTACCCGAAACCTATACCAGTGTGAGCTACGAGATGTGCGAAAAGATTTTGGTCGCTGCATAGGTGAGCAGCTTGTCACCTGGCTGCTCCGGTGCTGGGATACCGGAGCCAATTGTGTGGAATTAGAGGGCAAGGAAGCCAGGCGTCTGGGATCCCTTGCTAGAGATGCAGGCATTGACAAAGCAATTGCAGATGGAGCACGATCTCACAGCCTCTGGAGGCGTCTCCTGTATGCTGTAAGGGAAAGGTTTCCCTACAAGGAAGAACTTGTATGTCTGCCAAACAAGTGGACCACTATGGAGAAGGGAATCCAGTACCTGAGGAAATTAGCCGTACAGGAGGTGATTTATGAGGACCCAGACAATGGACAAGTACCCACAGATCCAGATGAAGTCA
>NW_023310789.1:0-2247 GCF_011077185.1 Oxyura jamaicensis | reverse complement strand
CCTGTATTGTATTATCCACATGCGGAGCCACACCGTGTCACCTGGTATTTTTGCAGAGGGTAACGCACGCGCTGACCAGCTAATACGACCCTGACTGCCCTGGTGCCTAGGGTGCTGGAGCAAGCACGGTTATCCCATGCCTTTTTTTTTCCATCAATCCACCGAAGTCTTGGCAAAACAATTCGCTCTATCGATCACTGACGCCAAATTGATCGCCCAAACGTGTCCTGACTGTCAACAACATGTTTTGACCCCGTCTTTAATGGCAAACCATAAAGGTCTACGGTCCTTAGAGTTGTGGCAGACCGACGTAACGCATATCCCAGAATTTGGTCGCTTGAAATATGTTGACGTAGCGGTAGATACTTTCGGTCATGCTATTTGGGCGACAGCTGCGTTGGGTGGTTGCCATGTCCAGGCTCACTTCCGTGTTGCTTTTGCAGTGCTGGGCATCCCAAAGGAAATAAAAATCAATAATGGCCCCACCTAGTCACTATCCACTCCCCTCAAACCTTTTTTTTCAGACTTGGGGTGTCCGACACATCACCGGAATTCCTCATTCCCCCATGGGTCGAGCCATTGTTGAGCGCACACATCGCACTTTGAAAGCACTGCTAAATAAACAAAAAAGGGGGAGACACCCAGGAAACACCACAGAACAGGTTGGGAAAGGCACTTTACGTAACAAATCACCTCCCTTTCCTCACCAAGAGGTACCGCCCATAGTAAAACACTACAAAAATAGGAATTCCGTGCTGTCACGGGTGCCACAATCAGAGCAGCCCTTAGTGATGGTAAAAATAAATAAAAAATAAAATTAAATACAGGTCTTTGGGAGGGACCCCGGCCTCTAATAATGTGGGGTTGAGGGTATGCTTGTGTCTCCACAGGTCACGGACCAAGATGGGTACAAGCAAGGGGGTAAGGCCGTGGTTGGCCTCCTCCTCACAATCGCCGCTGTCATTGGTTATGGCCAGCCCTGGGTCTCCATCCAACCATGCCGCAACATCGGGGTCACCCTCGCCAAGATGACAGGACAAGAAGCGATGTGCCTGTCCCTGGTGAGTGCTAACGACCCATTTACGATATGTCTGGTGGGGATCCTGGCAGATAACGAAGACTGGACTGTCTACGTGCCATGAGCACCCCTAGAGCCACAAGAATTAGATATCCTGGGAAGTGTAACAGCCACATCATGTGTAAGGTTCAATTACATGGACAAAAACCAAACCATGAAACAAATTGTCAACGCCACACTCGCTCCTTATCGCGATGCATCTCTTTGGGGTAATTATACAAAACCATAATCACATCATCATCAGCTCTGCTCGGCTGTGGGATCGACGGCGGAATGGACGCCCCTAGGTGCACCCCGAGCATTTTCCTCGGAGGGGTCTCCACTCTCAGCCACTCACCACGGGAGTAGACAAGGACCTCCTGAAGCCACGGAGAAATTATTTTAAGTGCTATTTTCTTGTGGTATGAATGAAAGGTGCAAGAGGCCTCTTTGCGTGATTGTGTGTGCGAGGGGGAAGCGGCATCGCAGCGAAGCTCCATCCCTAGTGCTCAGTGGCTTGTTGATGTAGATTCCAGGAGGCTGCTTTACAATCATAATTTGTAGGTGCTTTTCACCCCGTTGCTTATCGTAACGTTTGCAGTACTTGATAGAAAAATCTAGAGAAAGCAAACGTTGCTTGTAAATAAAAAGGGAGAATTGCGGGAAAGGAATTCGCAGGTGGCTTTGCGCAGTTTCCCACGTCCCTGAATTAGAGATAACGAGGAAACAAGCTAGAGACGAGTGCACGGAGAAGCTGGACCAATAAATCGTTGTCGGCACGTGCTGTAGCTAGTTGCCTGTATGTACTCCGTGAGAACACGCAGTGAAGGAGGACGATTAGGAGGCGTCGTTACTCCGGGTCCGTCTCCTCTTCCAACAGGGACCTTCCCCACGTTTATCAGCCAGCGCTCCATGGTATGCACAGAAACGCCCGCGGACCATGCGCAGGATCCAGGGGTTGGGGAAAAAAAACACGGTTTTTAGAAAAGCAGAAGGCTTTCGCTGAGAAGAGGGGTTCAAGCTTTAAGGCACCGCTCCCACCATCAGCGTGCTCGTAGCCCTCTGATGATCTGAGCGCGAGGTTTACCGGACGCGACCCACCGGACGTGCCTTCACTCCTGCTTTCCCAGCCATGCATTGAACAGATTGACGTAAAAAAAAATAAAAATAAATAAGAAAAAAAAAAAAAA
>NW_023310788.1:0-1703 GCF_011077185.1 Oxyura jamaicensis | reverse complement strand
GAGCGATAAGGTCACCCCTGAGCCTCCTTTTCTCCAGGCTGAACAAGCCCAGCTCCCTCAGCCACTCCTCGTAAGCCTTGTTCTCCAGGCCCCTCACCAGCTTCGTAGACCTTCTCTGGACTCGCTCAAGCACCTCCATGTCCTTCTTGTAGCGAGGGGCCCAAAACTGAACACAGTACTCGAGGTGTGGCCTCACCAGAGCCGAGTACAGGGGGATGATCACCTCCCTGGCCCTGCTGGCCACACTGTTTCTTATACAGGCCAGGATGCTGTTGGCCTTCTTGGCCACCTGAGCACACTGCTGGCTCATATTCAGCTGACTGTCAACCATCACTCCCAGGTCCTTCTCTGCCTGGCAGCTCTCCAACCACTCATCTCCCAGCCTGTAGCTCTGCTTGGGGTTATTGCGCCCCAGGTGCAGGACCCGGCACTTGGCCTTGTTGAACTTCATGCAGTTGACCTCGGCCCATCGGTCCAGCCTCTCCAGATCCTCCTGCAGAGCCTTCCTACCCTCGAGCAGATCGACACACGTACCTAACTTGGTGTCACCTGCAAACTTACTGAGGGTGCACTCAATGCCCTCATCCAGATCATCAATGAAGATATTGAAGAGGACCGGCCCCAGCACCGAGCCCTGGGGAACGCCACTAGTGACCGGCCTCCAACTGGATTTGACTCCATTTACCACGACTCTTTGGGCCCGGCTATCCAGCCAGTTTCTAACCCAACGAAGCGTGTGCCAGTCCAAGCCAAGAGCAGCCAGTTTCTTGAGGAGAATGCTGTGGGAAACGGTGTCAAAAGCCTTGCTGAAGTCAAGGCAGACCACATCCACAGCCTTTCCCTCATCCACCCAGCGCGTCACTTTGTCATAGAAGGAGATCAGGTTCGTCAAGCAGGACCTGCCCTTCATAAACCCATGCTGACTGGGCCTGATCGCCTGCTTGCCCTGCAAGTGCTGCGTGATGACTCTCGAGATAATCTGCTCCATGAGCTTCCCTGGCACTGAGGTCAAACTGACAGGCCTGTAGTTTCCCGGGTCAGTCCTCCGGCCCTTCTTGTAGATGGGCGTCACATTTGCTAGCCGCCAGTCAACTGGGACCTCCCCCTATAGCCAGGACTGTTGATAAATGATGGTAAGCGGCTTGGTAGCACCTCTTCCAGTTCTCTCATGGATAACCATTTCTTCATGGATAGTGAGGGCTACATCTCTCTCCCCATCCCCTTCCACCAGTTCAGGGTACTGGGTATCCAGAGAACAACCGGTATTGCCGCTAAAGACTGAGGCGAAGAAGGCATTAAGCACCTCCACCTTTTCCTCATCTCTTGTAACTAAGTTTCCCCCCGCATCCAGTAAAGGATGGAGATTCTCCTTAGTCCTCCTTTTCTTGTTGATGTATTTATAAAAACATTTTTTGTTATCTTTAACAGCAGTAGCCAGATTGAGCTCCAGATGAGCTTTGGCTTTTCTAATTTTGTCCCTGCACAGCCTCGCGATATCCTTATAGTCCTCCCTAGTGGCCTGCCCACTTTTCCAAAGATTATAAACCCTCTTTTTTCTTCTAAGCTCAAGCCACAATTCTCTGTTCAGCCAGGCTGGTCTTCTTCCCTGCCAGCTCGTCTTTGGGCACGTGGGGACAGACCGTTCCTGCGCCATTAAGATTTCCCTCTTGAAGAGCGCCCAGCCTTCCTGGACTCCTCTGCCC
>NW_023310787.1:0-3817 GCF_011077185.1 Oxyura jamaicensis | reverse complement strand
GATGCTACACTAGAATTTCCTCTCTGATGCCATACTAGGCCCTCCTCAATGTTGCCACACCAGGATCTCCTGTGTGATGCCACACTCAGCTATCTTCTGTGATTCCACACTAGGTTCACATCTCAAATGGCACGCTGGGCTGTCCTCTGTCATGCCACACCAGGCTCGCCTCTGTGATTCCAAATTAGGCTCCCTTTGAGAGGCTACTTGGCTGTCCTCTGTCATGCCACATTAGCATCGTCCTCCGTGATGCTAGACTAGGCCCTTAGCTAATGTCACGCCCGGACCTCATCTGTGATGCCAACCCTGGCTCTATGCTCTGATGACACACCAGGATCAGCTCAAGTCTGCCCCTTGTGATGATGCCACACGGGACTCTCACCTTTGATGCCACACCAGGCTCTCCTCTCAGAAGAGGCGCCAAGCTGTCCTCTGTGAAGCCACACCATGCTGTCCTCCATGATGCCACACTAGGCTCTCGTCTGTGATGCCACACCAGGCTGTCATCTCTGATGTCACACCAGGCTATCCTCTGATACCACACCAGGATGTCCTCTGAGATGACACACTAGGCAGTCATCTCTGATGCCACACTAGTCCCTCCTCTGTGATGCCACACCTGGCTTTCCTCCATGATATCAGACTAGGATACCCTCTGTGATATCACACTATGTGATATCTATCTATCACACTGTGATATCACTCTGTCATCATTCCACACTATGCATTTCTCTGTGATGCCACACTATAATTTCCTCTGTAATGCCACACGAGGCTCTCCTCTGAGATGCCACAACAGGCTCTACTCTTTTATGCCACACCAGGCTCTCATCTCTGATTCCACACTAGGCTCTCCTCTGTGATGCCACACTAAGCTGCCATCTGTGATGCCACATTAGGCCGTCCTCTATCATGCCACACTAGGCTGTCCTCTCTGATGCCAGACTAGCCTCCCCTCTGTGATTCCACACCAGGTTCTCCTCTATAACGCCACACTAGGCTCGCCGCTATAATGCCACACTAGTCTCCACTCTGTGACGCCACACCAGGCCCTCCTCTCTGATGCCACATTAGGCTACCATTTGGGATGTCACACCAGGCTCTCTTTTGTGATTCCACTACAAGCTCTCATATTTTATGACACAACAGGGTCTTTTCTGTGATTCCAAACTAGGCTTTCCTCTGTGATGCCACAATGGACTCTCCTCTGGAATGCTACACTAGGTTCTCCTCTTCAGTGCCACACCAGGCTCTCCTCTGGGATGTCACACTAGCCAGTACTCTGTGATGCCACACCAGGACCTAACCGGAAAGGCTGTCACACAAGGCCCTCCTATGTGATGATACCACACTAGGCTCTCCTCTGTGGTGATGCCACTATAGGATGTCTGTTTTGATGCCACACTAGGCCCTCCTCTCTGATACCACACTAGGCTGTCCTCTCTCATTCCCGAATAGGCTCCCCTCTATGATGCCACAGTAAGTTCTTCTCTGTGATGCCACACTAGGCCCTCAACTATGATGCCACACTAGGCTCTCCGCTAAAGTGCCACATTACGCTCCCCTCTGTGATGCTACACTACGCTCTCCTCTCGCATGCCACTCCAGGCCCTCCTCTCTGATGCCACATTAGGCTACCATTTGGGATCTCACACCAGGCTCTGCTTTGTGATTCCACTACACGCTCTCATATTTGATGACACAGTAGGGTCTTTTCTGTCATTCCAAACAAGGCTGTCCTCTGTGATTCCACACCAAGCTCTCCTCTGTGATGCCACACTTGGTTGTCCGCTGTCATGTCACACTAGGCTCTCCTCTGAGATGATGCCACACTAGGCTATCCCCTGTGATGCCACACTACGCCCTCCTTTCTGATGCCACACTAGCTTCTCCTCTATGATGCCACTTTAGGCTCCACTTTCACATGCCACTAAGCTCTCCTCTGTGATGCCTCATTAGGCTCTCTTCTGTGATGCCACACCACACCCTCCTCTGCGATGCCACACTAGGCTACAATTTGTGATGCAACACCAAGCTCTCCTTTTTGATTCCACTAGGTGCTCCCATGTTTGCTGGCCCGGATAATGTGGCATCACAGAGGATAGCCTGTGGCATCACAGAGAAGAGCCTGGTGTGACATCACAGATGACAGCCTAGTGTGGCATAACAGAGGTGAGCCTAGTGTGGAATCAGAGAGGACAGCCTGGTGGGCCACAGAGAGGAGAACCTCTTGTGGCATCACAGAGGAGAGCCTAGTGTGGCCTCACAGAGGAGTGTCTAAAGTGGAATTACAGAGTAGGGCCTAGTGTGGCATCATAGAGGACATCTTCTTTTGGCATCACAGAGGGGACCCTAGTGTGGCATCACATAAGAGCGTGGTGTGGTACCAAAGAGGAGAACCTGATGTGGCATCATAGAGGAGAGCCTCGTATGTCATCACAGTGGAGAGCCTGGTTTGACATCACAGAGGAGGGCCTAGTGTGGCATCATCACAGAGGACAGATTGTGTGCAATCACAGAAAAGAGCCTGCTGTGGCATCACAGACGAGAGTGTAGTTTCACAACAGAGAGGATGGTCTAGTGTGGCATCATTTCAGAGTAGGGCCTGGTGTGGCATCACAGAGGAGGGTCTAGTGTGGAGTTACAGAGGACGGCCTAGAGTGGCATTATAGAGGACATCCTCTTGTGGCATCACAGGGGGGACCCTAGTGTGGCATCACAAATGAGAGCGTGGTGTGGCACCAAAGAGGAGAACCTGATGTGGCAATACAGAGGAGAGCTTCTTCCGACATCACAGAGGATGCCTCGTATGACACCACAGAGGAGATCCTGGTTTGGCATCAAAGAGGGGTGCCTAATGTGGAATCAGAGAGGAGAGCCTGGTGTGGCATGAAAGAGGAGGGCCTGTTGTCACATCACAGATAAGAACCTAATGTGGCATCACAGAGGGGAGCCTGGTGTGGCATCACAGATGAGAAACTGGTGTAGCATCACAGAGGAGAACCTGGTGTGGCATAACAGATGAGAGCCTGGTGTGGCATCGCAGAAGAAATCCTATTGTGGCATCCCAGGGGAGAACCAGGGTATCACAGGGAACAGCCTAGTGTGGACAGAGGGGATCCTAGTGTGTCATCATGAAGGGGATCCTGGTGTCGTATCACATTGGAGAGCCTAGTATGGCATCAGAGATGACAGCCTACTGTGGCATCACAAAGGAAATCCTGGTGTTGAATCACAGGATAGTCTGGTGTGACATCAGAAATGACAGCCTAGTGTGGCGTAACAGAGGACAGCCTAGTACGGCATCAAAAGAGAGAGCCTAGTGTGGCCTCACATACGACATCTTAGTGTGGCATCACAGAGAAGAGCCTGCTGTGGCATCAGAGTGGAGAGCCTAGTGTGGCATCATCACAGAGGACAGACATTGTGGCATCACAGAGAAGGTTCTGGTGTGGCATCACAGAGGAGAGCCTAGTGTGACATCACAGAGGGGACCCAAGTGTGGCTTCACAGAGAAGAGCCTGCTGTGTCATCCCAGAGGCTAGCCTGCTGTGGCATCACAGAAGAGGTCCTAGTCTGGCATTAGAAAGAAGGACCTAATGTGGCATTACCCAGAAGAGCCTGCTGTGGCATCAAAGAGGACTGCTTCATGGTAACACAGTGGACACCCTACTGTGGCTTTACAGAGAAGAGCCAGGATCCCCTGTGTGATGCCACACCAGGATCTCCTGTGTGATGCCACACTCCGCTGTCTTCTGCGATTCCACACTAGGCTCTCCTCTGTGATGCCACAATAGGCTCTCCTCTTTTATGCCAC
>NW_023310786.1:0-1645 GCF_011077185.1 Oxyura jamaicensis | reverse complement strand
ATAGCTTACGATATGATGAAATATCTGGCCATGACTCTAACTTGGTATTTGTACGCAGCACTGTCGTCGACTCTGTACTTTGGAAACTATATCTCGGAAACTATTAACAATTACACCTACTGCCTTTTTCCATCAGGGAGCCAGTCTGTGAAGGGGACAGGGAAAGATATTTTTCCTTACTTGTTCACTCTCCCTTTCTCCTTCAGCACCCTCTTATCCCCCGAGCTAGTTACGATAGCTCTCCAAGATGTTGAATATCCTTGGGATACTCAGACCAGCATGTTCTTGTTGTTATGTCTCTTGAATGCGCTTCAGGTTTTGTTCAAGCTTAAACAACTACTTAGGAATCTCATGCATAGATCTGTCCTGAGGCGGGATAACTGTGAGTGGCAGGGAGTGTGGGAGGATATGGGCAGGTGGCTAGAGCAGTGGGCACCTCCGATGTTTTGTAGATTCACCCCTGAACAACTGCAAAATCCTAAAAAACTGGTAGAATGCTTGCAAAAAGAGTGTCGTGACTCTGGCAGTTCCAAAGTGACACAACTCACTGTAGCATGTTGGGGCCTGGCCTATGCCTATCGAGCTGCAATTGATGCTACTATGAACCGAGTGACAGACCCTGCAGCCGCTCCAGCTCCTGCTCCTGCAGCCGCCCCTGCAGCCACCCCAGCTCCTGTTCCTGCAGCCGCTCCAGCTCCTGCTCCTGCAGCCGCTCCTGCAGCCACCCCAGCTCCTGCTCCTGCAGCCGCTCCAGCTCCTGCAGCCGCTCCAGCTCCTACAGCTCCAGCTCCTGCAGCCGCTCCAGCTCCTGCAGCTCCAGCTCCTGCAGCTCCAGCTCCAGCTCCTGCAGCCGCTCCAGCTCCTGCTCCTGCAGCCGCTCCTGCAGCCACTCCAGCTCCTGCTCCTGCAGCTGCTCCAGCTCCTACAGCTCCAGCTCCAGCTCCTGCAGCTCCAGCTCCAGCTCCTGCAGCTGTTCCAGCTCCAGCTCCTGCAGCCGCTCCTGCTCCTGTGGCTGGGCCAGAGAAACGAGCCGTAGCAGGGCAAGTTGCCCCTGCAGAGGGTGTTCCAACCCCTGTGGCAGACCCTGTGGTTGGGTCAGAGAAACGAGCTGTAGCAGTACAAGTTGCCCCTGTAGACAAGGTGAAAAAATGGTATAGAGACTCAGGTCGTTTAGAACGCAGAGAGTCTTCTGCTAGGTCTAGGTGTAGAGAAGATGAGGTCGGGCTATCAGAGGAGCAGGAGGATGAAGATGGGGATGTTGAAAAATCAACAGTAGTTACCCGAAACCTATACCAGCGTGAGCTACGAGATGTGCGAAAAGATTTTGGTCGCTGCATAGGTGAGCAGCTTGTCACCTGGCTGCTCCGGTGCTGGGATACCGGAGCCAATTGTGTGGAATTAGAGGGCAAGGAAGCCAGGCGTCTGGGATCCCTTGCTAGAGATGCAGGCATTGACAAAGCAATTGCAGATGGAGCACGATCTCACAGCCTCTGGAGGCGTCTCCTGTATGCTGTAAGGGAAAGGTTTCCCTACAAGGAAGAACTTGTATGTCTGCCAGGCAAGTGGACCACTACGGAGAAGGGAATCCAGTACCTGAGGGAATTAGCCGTACGGGAGGTGATTTATGAGGACCCAGACAATGGAC
>NW_023310785.1:0-1292 GCF_011077185.1 Oxyura jamaicensis | reverse complement strand
ATTTTTAAAGGAAAAGTGGTGCCTTAGACTTCAAACCTTGAGTCAGCCTCTACAAATGCTAATTACCTTAGCTACTGTCAGAAGCAGGATGCTCTAGTAGAGAACGCATAGTCCTCCGCCTTGTGTTGAGTCATTCAGGGCTTCCATTACGCATTTCAGTTTAGAATCCAGAATAAAACTCACGCATCATATTCCAGATATTCCCAAAATACAGACACAGACACACATGCAAATCATAAAATTCTACCATCATTATGTCTGAAAGGTTTCTGGAAGGTTTCTGTGCAAACAACATTTGCACAAACCACAAGATTTTGCTTTGGCAGAATTTTCAAGAAGTGAATGCTACGGTTATACCTTGCTGTTGGGCCTTCTTTAGCGCAACATCTGCATGCGGAAATATCTTCTGCACGGCTTCTAAAATATTCCCTACTGAATTTTCAAAAAGCGGCTTAAAAATCCACAGCGCAGCTTCAGAACAGAAGGATTTTATAGCTGCACCACAGTATCCTAAGAAACAAAAATCAAATGTTACATTAGTCAAGGCCCACGTTTACAATAGCCAACATGTCAAGAATTTGCAATGCAAAAACTAAGCAGCTGAACAGGGATTCAAAGTGCTACCGCTCTGCTGGGAAGTTTGCTTATGTTGCTCACCGCCTCGTGTCCTGTGCTTAGGAAGCCCAAGCAGACTCCTCAGCCAAACTAGACTCTTGAGGAAGATGCCCCCAAACCATTCAGTGTTCTCAGACAACAACAACAACGACAACAAAAAGGAAACACATGAAAGCATCTAACGCTGACTGCTACAAAGGCGTGCCGGCTGATTCACTGACTATTTGTGCAGCAAGGCACAAGAGCTTGGGTACTGTCTGGCACAAGCTAAGATTCTTTACAACTTAGTCATAAGCATTCATCCAGTTTGCTTGCAGTCTTACCTAGGCATTTCTCAGCTAGCTCATGAAGCAACATGGCCGGTGCCTTAGGGATCTGGTCATGAATATGAAGCTTGGAAATTTCTTTTCTAGTCTAAAAACAAAATCATTGCACTTAGCTTGTCCTGTTTTCCTTAAAATCACCCACAAAAACAAACCAACCCAAAATCAAACAAACCAAAAACAATCTTCCCTCAAAACCCCTCATAGATTAATACACTTTTTTTACTTGCCTATCGTGCAAGTGTTGTACACTTAGGTAATATACACTCTGCTTTTTCAACCAGGAAAGCCACGATTTCTTCATTTAGTACCCTGAACTTCTACTAGTAAATGCCACAACTTGTTCTAGTAAAT
>NW_023310784.1:0-11668 GCF_011077185.1 Oxyura jamaicensis | reverse complement strand
TTGTCCTGGTTTCAGTTAGGACAGTTATTTTTCCTCCTAGTAGCTGGTAGGGTGCTATGTTTTGGATTAGGATGAGAAGAGTGCTGATAACATGCTGATGTTTTAATTGCTGCAGAGCAATGCTTATACTAAGCCAAGGACTTTTCAGCTCCTCGCTCTGTCCTGCCAGCGGGCAGGCTGGGGGTGCAGCAAAAGCTGGGAGGGGACAAACCCAGGACAGCTGACCCAAACTGGCCAAAGGGGTATTCCATACCATCTGACGTCATGCTAAACAATAGATAGGGGTGGCTAGCTGGGCTGGGGGGGCCGGCTGCTCGGGGTTGGGCTGGGCATCGGTCAGCGGGTGGTGAGCAATTGCATTGTGCATCACTTGTTTGTACATATTATTATTATTATCATTATTATTTTCTATCTTAATAAACTGCCTTTATCTCAACCCACAGGCTTCACTTTCCCGTTTCTCTCCCCCATCCCAGAGAGGGAGGGGGGAGGGTGAGCGAACGGCTGTGTGGTGTTTAGCTGCCAGCCGGGTTAAACCACAACAGCTCTTTTGGCGCCCAACGTGGGGCTCGAAGGGTTGAGATAACGACAGATCTAATCAAAATTTTGATTGCTTTAATATCAAGTCTGCTGTGGCTGTATTCCAAACTGAATTTTATAGCACGTTACTTGCTGTATGTGATCCCTGTCGTGCTGTTTATCCTCTCCGGGCCCTGGTTTAAGATCGTTATGGTACTGTGCTGTGTAGCAATAGCTTACGATATGATGAAATATCTGGCCATGACTCTAACTTGGTATTTGTACGCAGCACTGTCGTCGACTCTGTACTTTGGAAACTATATCTCGGAAACTATTAACAATTACACCTACTGCCTTTTTCTATCAGGGAGCCAGTCTGTGAAGGGGACAGGGAAAGATATTTTTCCTTACTTGTTCACTCTCCCTTTCTCCTTCAGCACCCTCTTATCCCCCGAGCTAGTTACGATAGCTCTCCAAGATGTTGAATATCCTTGGGATACTCAGACCAGCATGTTCTTGTTGTTATGTCTCTTGAATGCGCTTCAGGTTTTGTTCAAGGTTAAACAACTACTTAGGAATCTCATGCAGAGATCTGTCCTGAGGCGGGATAATTGTGAGTGGCAGGGAGTGTGGGAGGATATGGGCAGGTGGCTAGAGCAGTGGGCACCTCCGATGTTTTGTAGATTCACCCCTGAACAACTGCAAAATCCTAAAAAACTGGTAGAATGCTTGCAAAAAGAGTGTCATGACTCTGGCAGTTCCAAAGTGACACAACTCACTGTAGCATGTTGGGGCCTGGCCTGTGCCTATCGAGCTGCAATTGATGCTACTATGAACCAAGTGACAGACCCTGCAGCCGCCCCAGCTCCAGCTCCAGCTCCAGCTCCTGCAGCCGCTCCTGCAGCCACCCCAGCTCCTGCTCCTGCAGCCACTCCTGCAGCCACCCCAGCTCCTGCTCCTGCAGCCGCTCCTGCAGCCACCCCAGCTCCTGCTCCTGCAGCCGCTCCAGCTCCTGCTCCTGCAGCCGCTCCTGCAGCCACCCCAGCTCCTGCCCCAGCTCCTGCTCCTGCAGCCACTCCTGCAGCCACCCCAGCTCCTGCTCCTGCAGCCGCTCCAGCTCCTGCCCCAGCTCCTGCTCCTGCAGCCACTCCTGCAGCCACCCCAGCTCCTGCTCCTGCAGCCGCTCCAGCTCCTGCAGCTCCAGCTCCTGCAGCTCCTGCTCCTGCAGCTGCTCCAGCTCCTGCAGCTCCAGCTCCACCTCCTGCAGCCGCTCCAGCTCCTGCTCCTGTAGCTGTTCCAGCTCCAGCTCCTGCAGCCGCTCCAGCTCCTGTGGCTGGGCCAGAGAAACGAGCCGTAGCAGTGCAAGTTGCCCCTGCAGGGGGTGTTCCAACCCCTGTGGCAGACCCTGTGGTTGGGTCAGAGAAACGAGCTGTAGCAGTACAAGTTGCCCCTGTAGACAAGGTGAAAAAATGGTATAGAGACTCAGGTCGTTTAGAACGCAGAGAGTCTTCTGCTAGGTCTAGGTGTAGAGAAGACGAGGTCGGACTATCAGAGGAGCAGGAGGATGAAGATGGGGATGTTGAAAAATCAACAGTAGTTACCCGAAACCTATACCAGCGTGAGCTACGAGATGTGCGAAAAGATTTTGGTCGCTGCATAGGTGAGCAGCTTGTCACCTGGCTGCTCCGGTGCTGGGATACCGGAGCCAATTGTGTGGAATTAGAGGGCAAGGAAGCCAGGCGTCTGGGATCCCTTGCTAGAGATGCAGGCATTGACAAAGCAATTGCAGATGGAGCACGATCTCACAGCCTCTGGAGGCGTCTCCTGTATGCTGTAAGGGAAAGGTTTCCCTACAAGGAAGAATTTGTATGTCTGCCAAACAAGTGGACCACTATGGAGAAGGGAATCCAGTACCTGAGGGAATTAGCCGTACGGGAGGTGATTTATGAGGACCCAGACAATGGACAAGTACCCACAGATCCAGATGAAGTCAAGTGTACACGACCCATGTGGCGGAAGTTTGTACGGAGTGCACCATCATCATATGCCAGCTCATTGGCAATAATGGCCTGGAAAGAGGATGAGGAACCCACAGTGGGTGATGTGGCTAAACAACTCCGGCAGTACGAAGAAAGCCTCTCCTCTTCCCTACAGGCCTGCGTTTCGGCTGTGGAGAAACTTTCTGAAAAAGTCCACCACTTTGAAGAGAGATTATTTTCTTCCCCACCTGAACGAACCAGGGTCCACCAACTAAAAGAGAATACTTTGGAGAAACTCTCTGAAGAGGTCCAGCAACTTAAAGAGAGTTTATTTTCCTCCCCTCCTGTACGAACCAATGTCTCTGCTATTAGGGGTAAGCGCTCATCCGTGCAAGGAAGACGATATGGTGGATACACACCTCGGGCCATCCTGTGGTTTTACCTACGTGACCATGGAGAGGACATGAGAAAATGGGATGGAAAATCCACCGCGACCCTAGAGGCACGGGTACGTGAGTTGCAAAAGAAAACAATTGGGAAAAAGGGGGTCTCTGAAAAGTTTGCTGCTCCAACTTCCAGCAGGCAGTCCTTTAAACACAAGAATGAAGATTCTGACGAGGATTAGAGGGGCCCTGCCTCCAGCCAGGGGGAGGAAAGGGACAATCGAGTTTATTGGACTGTGTGGATTCGATGGCCTGGCACGTCAGACGCACAGAAGTATAAGGCTTTAGTAGACACCGGTGCACAATGTACTCTAATGCCATCAGGCTATAAGGGGCCAGAACCCATCAGTATTTATGGAGTGACGGGAGGATCCCAGCAATTAACTGTATTGGAAGCTGAACTGAGTCTAACTGGGAATGAGTGGCAAAAACACCGTATTGTGACTGGCCCGGATGCTCCATGCATCCTTGGCATAGACTATCTTAGAAGAGGATATTTTAAGGACCCAAAAGGGTTCTGCTGGGCTTTTGGCATAGCTGCCTTAGAGACAGAGGGCATTGAACAATTGTCTACCTTGCCCGGTCTCTCAGAGGACCCTTTTGTTGTGGGGTTGCTGAGGGTCGAAGAACAACAAGTGCCAATTGCTACTACAACGGTGCACCGGCGGCAATATCGCACCGACCGAGACTCCCTGATTCCCATCCATGAGCTAATTCGTCAACTGGAGAGCCAAGGAGTGATCAGCAAGACTCATTCACCTTTTAATAGTCCCATATGGCCAGTGCGGAAGTCTAATGGGGAGTGGAGGCTAACCGTGGACTATCGTGGCCTGAATGAGGTCACACCACCACTGAGTGCTGCAGTGCCGGACATGCTAGAACTCCAGTACGAACTGGAATCAAAGGCAGCCAGGTGGTACGCCACAATTGATATCGCTAATGCATTTTTCTCCATCCCTCTAGCAGCAGAGTGCAGGCCACAGTTTGCCTTTACTTGGAGGGGAGTCCAATATACTTGGAATCGGCTGCCCCAGGGGTGGAAACACAGCCCTACAATTTGCCATGGACTGATCCAGTCTGCGCTGGAGCAGGGGGAAGCTCCTGAACACCTGCAGTACATCGATGACATCATTGTGTGGGGTAACACAGCAAAGGAAGTTTTTGAGAAAGGGAAGAAAATAATCCAAATCCTTCTGAAGGCCGGTTTTGCCATAAAACAAAGTAAAGTTAAAGGACCTGCACGAGAGATCCAGTTTTTAGGAATAAAATGGCAAGATGGACGTCGTCAAATCCCAATGGATGTGATCAACAAAATAACAGCTATGTCTCCACCAACTAGCAAAAAGGAAACACAAACTTTCCTAGGTGTCGTGGGGTTTTGGAGAATGCACATTCCAAATTACAGTCTGATTGTAAACCCGCTCTACCAAGTAACCCGTAAGAAGAATGATTTCGAATGGGGCCCTGAGCAACGACAAGCTTTTGAACAAATTAAGCAGGAAATAGTTCATGCAGTAGCCCTTGGGCCAGTCCGAACGGGACCAGATGTAAAGAATGTGCTCTACACCGCAGCCGGGGAGAATGGCCCCACCTGGAGCCTCTGGCAGAAAGAACCTGGGGAAACTCGAGGTCGACCCCTAGGGTTTTGGAGTCGGGGATACAGAGGATCTGAGGCCCGCTACACTCCAACCGAAAAGGAGATATTGGCGGCATATGAAGGAGTTCGATCTGCTTCGGAAGTGGTCGGTACTGAAGCACAGCTCCTCCTGGCACCCCGACTGCCAGTACTGGGCTGGATGTTCAAAGGAAGGGTCCCCTCTACACATCATGCAACTGATGCTACATGGAGCAAGTGGGTTGCACTGATTACTCAGCGGGCTCGAATAGGAAACCCCAGTCGTCCGGGAATCTTGGAAGTGATTATGGATTGGCCAGAAGGCAAATACTTTGGGATGTCATCAGAGGAGGAGGTGGTCCGTGCTGAGGAAGCTCCACTGTACAACAAGCTACCAGAAAATGAGAAGAGATATGCCCTGTTCACTGACGGGTCCTGTCGCATTGTGGGAAAGCATCGGAGGTGGAAAGCTGCTGTATGGAGTCCTACACGACGAGTTGCAGAAGCTGCTGAGGGAGAAGGTGAATCGAGTCAATTTGCAGAAGTAAAAGCCATCCAGCTGGCTTTAGATATTGCTGAACGAGAAAAGTGGCCAGTTCTCTACCTATACACTGATTCATGGATGGTAGCAAATGCCCTTTGGGGGTGGTTACAGCAATGGAAACAGAACAACTGGCAGCGCAGGGGCAAACCCATTTGGGCTGCTGCATTATGGCAAGATGTTGCTGCCCGGGTAGAGAACCTGGTTGTAAAGGTACGCCATGTAGATGCCCATGTGCCTAAGAATCGGGCTACTGAAGAACATCAAAACAACCAGCAGGTGGATCAGGCTGCCAAGATTGAACTGGCTCAGGTGGACCTGGACTGGCAATATAAGGGTGAACTATTTGTAGCCCGATGGGCCCATGAAACCTCGGGCCATCAAGGCAGAGATGCAACATACAGATGGGCTCGTGATCGAGGGGTGGACCTGACCATGGACACTATAGCACAGGTTATTCATGATTGTGAAACATGTGCTGCAATCAAGCAAGCCAAACGGTCAAAGCCTCTTTGGTACGGGGGACGATGGCTGAAATACAAATATGGAGAGGCCTGGCAGATTGATTACATCACACTCCCTCAAACCCGCAATGGTAAGCGCCACGTACTTACAATGGTGGAAGCAACCACTGGGTGGCTGGAAACATATCCTGTGCCCCATGCCACTGCCCGGAACACTATCCTGGGCCTTGAAAAGCAAGTGCTATGGCGACATGGCACCCCAGAAAGAATTGAGTCAGACAATGGGACTCATTTCCGAAACAACCTTATAGATACTTGGGCCAAAGAACATGGTATTGAGTGGGTGTATCACATCCCCTATCACGCACCAGCCTCCGGTAAAGTTGAGCGATACAATGGACTGTTAAAGACTACACTGAAAGCAATGGGTGCTGGGACATTCAGAAATTGGGACACACATTTGGCAAAGGCCACCTGGTTAGTCAATACTAGGGGATCTGCCAATCGAGCTGGACCTGCCCAATCAAACCTGCTACGTACAGTAGAAGGGGATAAAGTTCCTGTAGTGCATGTAAGAAATATGCTAGGTAAAACAGTCTGGGCTACTCCTGCCTCAGGAAAAGGCAAACCCATTCGTGGGATTGCTTTTGCTCAAGGACCTGGATGCACTTGGTGGGTAATGCAAAAGAATGGGGAGGTCCGGTGTGTACCTCAGGGGGATTTAATACTGGGTGAGAATAGCCCATGAGTTGAGATGTATTATGTTAATTATTATATAATACTGTGTGTCATCACTACCATAGACGAAAATAGTGATTAACTAGAATGTATTGGAAAGAGTGTAACCTGAGCATGACATAAATGGTATGGAATAAGGGGTGGATATATGTCCTGGTTTCAGTTAGGACAGTTATTTTTCCTCCTAGTAGCTGGTAGGGTGCTATGTTTTGGATTAGGATGAGAAGAGTGCTGATAACATGCTGATGTTTTAATTGCTGCAGAGCACTGCTTATACTAAGCCAAGGACTTTTCAGCTCCTCGCTCTGTCCTGCCAGCGGGCAGGCTGGGGGTGCAGCAAAAGCTGGGAGGGGACAAACCCAGGACAGCTGACCCAAACTGGCCAAAGGGGTATTCCATACCATCTGACGTCATGCTAAACAATAGATAGGGGTGGCTAGCCGGGCTGGGGGGGCCGGCTGCTCGGGGTTGGGCTGGGCATCGGTCAGCGGGTGGTGAGCAATTGCATTGTGCATCACTTGTTTGTACATATTATTATTATTATCATTATTATTTTCTATCTTAATAAACTGCCTTTATCTCAACCCACAGGCTTCACTTTCCCGTTTCTCTCCCCCATCCCAGAGAGGGAGGGGGGAGGGTGAGCGAACGGCTGTGTGGTGTTTAGCTGCCAGCCGGGTTAAACCACAACAAACGTTAATGTTTTCTACCCATTTTAAAAAAGAATAAAAAAAAATAAGGATGAAACAAGTGAGAGAAAAGTTTTATGCTGTTACTTGATGTTTTGTCAGTCCAATAATCCAGAAAAAAAATAAAATAAAAATCTGAGAATTCCTAAAGCTTAAATTCAATTTCTTCAAAATAATAAAGAGGGGAATGGAAGGGAGAATTGTGAAATGCTTATGACCATAACATAGAATGAGATTTAATTTTTAAGGGTATTTATCCCTAAAAATATTTGAAAGACAAAAAAAAATGTTTACTCCAAATGGAAAGTAAAGAACTACTCTGTTTTAGACGTTCTCCAAACAAAAATGTATCAGACTTGAATTTTCTCCTCCACCCCCTTTTTTTTCGCTTCAGATAGAAATATAATTTTGATCATTAGATTATCTCTATTATTTGTAATAATATGAATATATTTTTTCTTTCAGAGATATTTTTGACAAACACACAGAAAAACTAAACAAAACAAACCCCTCAAGTCTACACATTAATGGTAAAGCCAGAATAATTAAACAGAGGCTTTTTGCAGGAGTTTTGTGTGTATATATATATATACACTATATATATATATTCACACACACACTACATACTTATATGTACATATATAACTGCATAGGCTTCTGGTGCTCAAAATTACAAGTATTATTACTATATTTTATTTGACCATAATGTGATGAAATTTTCAATGAGTCAATGAATCTTTCTCTGCTCTTTCATATTTATTTATTTGTTTATTCTTGGTGGAAACGTAAGAAGAAGAATTACAGTTTGCAGCAGACATAAGTGCTTGAGAGTCAAAATATATTTCTACTCCTGCTTTCCTAATTTTTTTCCCAGTAAAACTATAAGCTTATCTAAGAGTTTTTTTCTTAAAAGCTGTATCAAGTTTCTCAGAAGCTTAGGAATTCAAGAGCCTGGGCCAGCCTGAATTGATCTAATATAGCCATTGTTTTATCTTTTTCTGTGGCAGTGGTAGTGTTGATCCATTTGTGAGGTTAGACACTAGTAAACTTATTCTGTCAGGCATATCAACTTAGCAGAAAGAGTTACAAACATAGCTAAAATTTAAATCTGCCTTTTCAGTGATGACATTTGACTGGAAATAAGATAAATTTAGTCTTTGACCCAATAATCTTCTACTAGCAGACAGAGTTGATAAGAATCACAGCTACTGAAATGGAGATATACGAATTTGTTAACCACTGATATGTTTCTCACTAGTAAGTCTTTCATTTTGTCTGCTTGATAAGGTAAAGATAGCAGTGAGTTAGCAGTTCTTAGCAGGGTTAGCAGAAACAAAAAAGCATCGTCTTAAAGTCAACTAAATGTACTTACAACTCTAACAAAAATGAGTCAACTCTTAATAGCTAGATACATGTAGGTAACTGCAGGTGACTAAAAGCTAATTGTTTAGTTCTAGATAAAGACCTAAGCATCACTTTTATTCATAGATAGTGACTTTTGCAGATGTAGTGTGGTACATTAACCTTGTCTGTCTGCTCTCCACATCCAGCTGCTCTCTTACTACCCCTCCTCAGCAAGATGGGGGAACAAAAAAACATGAAAAAAAATCCTGGGTTGGGATAATGACAACAAGATCACTCACCAGTTACTGTCACGGGAAAAACAGACTCAACCTGGGGAAGAATATTTTAATTTATTGCCAATTAATAGAGCAGGATAACCATTCCCTCAGCCCTTCATTCTTCCCAGTCTTCATTCCTTCTGTCCTGACTCTCCTACCTACTCCCCTCCCACTCCCTCACCCCTCAAAAAAGGTGCCGGGAAGATGGGGAATGGGTGTTGCAGTCAGTTCAGAACACATTGTCTCTGCCACTCCTTTCTCTGCCCACTTTTCCCCTTCTCCAGCTCCTGACCCACCACAGGATACAGTTGAGCCCATCAGCCAAACTGCTGGCATCTCTTGGAAAACATTTTTAGGTGCGAACAATGCTGTGAAGCATCTGTGAAAGAAAGGAGAGAGAAAAAATGCAAAACAACCCTGCAGACACCAAAGTCAGTGAACAAGTAGGGGACAAGATTCTCCAGGCATCAAAGCAGAGATTCCTGAGAAGCCTATGGAAAGGACCACGATGAAGTAGGTTGACTCCCTGCAGCCCATGGAGGCTCATGGGTGAGAACATATCTGAGCTGCAGCTGTTCAGTGGAGGACCCCACTTTTCAGCAGGTGAATATACCCTGAAGGAGGCTGTATCCCATAGACAGCTCACAAAAAGAGCAGGTTCATGGCAGGAAGTGTGGCCTGTGAAGAGAACCCATTCTGGAGTAGGTTGTCTAGCAGGAGCTTCAGCCCATGATATTCCTTATCAGTTCTCACAGAGGTCCCCTCAGCAGCCCCCTGAGCTGCCAAAAACTTTCCATGTAAAACCAATACTTCTAGACATGTACAGAGGAGAGATTTACACCATTCCAACACAAGCCTCACTGAGAGCAAAAGGTTGTCTCAGTGCTTATGAAGAAAGACTGAGAGAGCTGAGCCAGTTTAGCCTGGAAAAGAGAAGGCTAAGAAGGGATCTTATCAATGTATATACATATCTTAAGGAAGGGTGTCAAGATGATGGGGCCACATCCTTTTTGGTGGTGTCCAGCGACAGCACTAGAAGCAACAGGCACATACTGAAACACAGGAAGTTCCATCTGAATATAAGGAAAAAAAAAGGAAAAAAAAAATAAAAATGAATAGATTGTCCAGAAGGCTGTGGATTGTCCTCTGGAGAAATTCAAAGCCCTTCTGGATGTGATCCCATGCAAAATGCTCCAAATGACCCTGCTTGAGCAGGAGGGTTTGACTAGATGATCTCTCGAGGTCTCTTCCAAACTCAGCCATTCTGTGATTCTGTACTGAGTTGAACAAAGAGGAATAGTTTAGTCATAATAGATCAGTTCAATAAGATCAGTTGCAAAATGATGGCATCTGGTTTCTAAATTAATCTTATGAGAGTTTGGTTCTCATAAAACTGATTGTTCCATAGATAATTTCAACAGCACTGTCAAAAGTAAATTTGAAGTGACTTTTTTTTTTTTTTTTGACTAAAACTGGTTTTATGTTTGTGCAAAACAAAAGCTCACAGGCACGTTGTGCTTGGAATTTCTAATTCAACTGTTACAATTCTGTTACCCTTTGCAGTTAACTTAATAGCCTTTTCATTTGTAAACAAACAAATAAATAACAGATTATTTTTAAAATATATGGATACATTTTATGATAAGCCACTGAGGCCACAGGCATCTTGTCATTTGTTAATCAGAATGTGATGGTGAAGGTGTTATATGAAATCAATTATAATACAGTAAAACACAAACAAAGAAAAAAAAAGAGGCCCCCTTCATATGACCTCAAATGATATATGGGAGGAAATGTCTCAAAATTACTAACCTACTTTTTACTATTTTTAATGAAAGGATCTATCCTTTGATCCTGACAGATCTTTGTAATCCACTCTTTCCATAACTTAAGAGAAAAAGACAACACTGACAGCACTGATGATTCAGCTTCATATCTTCTACAAACATCCTTTCAGCTTCTTTCCATAGACTGAATGTTGCTTCATCATTTCTCTGCTCTTTCTATTAGTATGTAGCACCTTTTTTTTCTCTCTCTTTTTTTTTTTTTTTTTTTTTTTTTTTTTTTTTTTTTCCGCAGAGGTATGCTAATAGGTGAAACATCTAATGACAAAATTGTCATGTACATCAGTGAATTCAAATGTAACCCAGTCAGCTTTCCGTGTTCTTTTACATGGCAAGGTTTTGGTAGCAGGATTGGGAAAGAGTCTGCAGGAGTGGCCTCTGTGAAGAGTTCAGAAGCTGCTCCTTAAAAGCCAGTTCCAGCTGTCTCCATAGGGACCTTGTGCTGTTACCAGCTGAGCCAAAGGGAACAGATTTAAGAAAAGAAAAACAATTGCCGTCCAACAGCAGCTGGGAGAGAGGAGTGAGGAAATGTTTGAAAAAACAGTCCTGCAGACACCAAGATCAATGAAGAAGGAGATCAGGAGGTGCTCCAGATGCCAGAGCAGAAGTTCCTCTGTGGCCTGTGGAGAGGCCCCTGGTGGAGCAGGCTGTCCCCCTGCAACCCATGGGTCCCCCATGGAGCAGATCTCCACACTGTAGCCCATGGAGGAGCCCCCGGTGGAGCAGGTGGATGTGGCCTGGAGGAGGCTGTGGCCCGTAGAGAGCCCCCACAGAAGCAGGCCCCAGGCCAGAGCTGAGGCCTGTTGAGAGCAGCTCATGCAGGAGCAGAGGGTCTGGGGGGGAGCTGCCGCCTGTGGGGGAACCATGCTGGAGCAGTTCACTCCTGGCGAATGGACCCTGTGGTACAGACCCATACTGGAGCAGTTCTTGAAGAACTGCAACGTGTGGGAACCTGAACAAGATCAGTATGCTCAGGACTGCATCGAATGCAAGGGACCCCATGGTGTATCAAGTAAAGAGAATGAAAATGAAAGAGCAGCAGACGACAAAGTTTTATGGACTGGCCACAACCCTGATTCCCTGCTCCTCTGCATTACTCTGGGTGAGGATGTAGAATAAGATGAACAAGTATAAAGGTGTTTGTTTATTTATTTATTTTCTCACTGCTTGTCCTGGTTTCAGTTAGGACAGTTATTTTTCCTCCTAGTAGCTGG